>NC_064640.1:38041596-38344626 GCF_023864345.2 Schistocerca serialis cubense
CAACAATAAATATAAATTAGCAAAGCAAATGCAACATTATCACTAATATGAGCCAATGTGCAGCAGAAAGAAAAATAAATCAGTAGTAAAACTGGCTTAATACAATGTAAAATTCAGAAGCACTATGCCTGGCAAATAGCAGCAGCAAATGCAATAACTTATATCTAAATACGACAAACCCACAAGCAGAAAAAATATTACAGTAAAAATGGTCATGTTTAATACCTATGTCACATCTTAACACTAGAGTGATGCATCACCTTGACTTACTCTACGAAACAAGTTACCAAATCGTTGACAAAAATTATGTATGCAATTCCTGTGAATGGAAATGTCTTTTTGTGCTCCCTCGTTTTCTTTGTTTTTTTTTTTTTTTTGGAAGTAGATCATAAAATTATTTACTGGATCTGTAGGCATAAAATATCTATATTAGTACATCTATTAAATTTTACTTTAACCAATGTTGCAGTGCAGCTGGAAACCAGATATTAAACGAAATAGGCATGAAACATCATTCACTAGGCAAATGGCATCTCCAAACGCAATAAAAAAATCTCTCAACTAGAAAGACAATAGATGCAAAATGTTTCTCAACATTTCATTAGGCATTTTAGTAAATATCATAAATTAAGAGCTCCACAGTGTAATCGTATGTTTTCAAGTTTGAGCGTGTCGTATTTGTGATGGTTTCTACAAAGAAATGTCAATAGCGAGGATAATGGCCTCTTTTCTTTTACCCAACGGCTTTCTTTTTTCAGGCGACTATCTCTCAGCTGGGTGCCCACAACGCATTACGTCAAGGTCACTTACCTTTCTTACCGAAATATTTACGACAGAAGTTTCCGCTAAACTGACAGTCTCATATAAAAATGTCACAGGTCGAGACTTTGCGTTACAAATGTGTAGAAAAAAATTCCTGTAAATTTAACAGTGTCCAAAAAATTTTCACAGGCATTGTGATACATTCACACATATACACACATTTCATAACTCTTCAAGTACGATTCTTGGTTTCCAACATCCTTTTTCACAAACCACAGTCCATAACTTCTATTCATTATTCATATACATATAAACACGTAATCACATTCCTCATATATGGTAGCATCAGCTTATTGATCATAAACATACCTCAACAGCATAATACACATTGTCATCGTAATAATAACATCGTAAAACCTCAGCCAAATCTCAAAATCATCGTAGCTTCCTCCAATAATTTCAAAACCTAAAAAAAATTATCTGCTCATTTCAATAGTGTCATCTACCTCAAACGTACTTTAAAAATCATGATCCCGTACCAAATACATCATTCAAAGCTCTCATAGTATCACAATGGTTCCGAAAAAATATGAAGAGTTCGTAAAGTACAGACAAAATACAATTTCATATGTGTGAAGTTATCCAACTGTGTAATTGCGTAAACATCTGTCACTGACGTAGTAAAAAAAATGTTTGTCTCTCTCAGTTAAATGATCAGATAGCTGTGTAATTCTGTGTTAGAGAAATATGGAACCGATGTGTAAAGTTGTATAAGCAAATACCATATTAGCTAGGGCTCCTTGTGCTTGCCACACACATGGTACAGAAAGTAAGTGTGTACTCCCTGAGGATTAATGTAATTATACCCTCAGGTGTTACAGATTACAGAAATGGAACGAAATGTATCACGGAAAACCTTAGTATCTTTGTAATTCAAAAATCTTTAAAAATAAATGATTTAAGTACAAAATTAATCACTCAAATACGTGTACTGTAGCGCTAAATTGTGCGTCTTGTTGTAAGATAATCTCTGTCATTACTTGAGGGTAAAAAATGTGCCAAATGTCGTAATTATCGTCGTCTGTAAGCAAAATTCTGTAGACGTCAATGTACTTACCTCATCATAACCAAAAGTGAAATGCTATGCGTATAGATATCTTAGTTATTACGTACATTACCGTGATCAAGAAAGTACTATACTGTAACGTATTGTTGCGCTACCAAAAAGGCTGTCTCATCGTAGCTATATCACAAAAGTTACTACTAAAACAAGTTTTACTTTCCAGAAGAATTCAGAAAAACTCTGCAGATATAAAACAGATACAGCACAAAAACAACAATGTAAATTGTGTCACACATCAGTAGTGTCGTGATATAATCGTGTAGCTGTCAAAGAAACCAAATACTAAGTCTTCTTTAATCTCACAGAAAGTACTTCAAATAAAGATTGTCTTTTCAAGTAAACCAAAATGTTGCATTAAAATCTCATTAGCAGTATATTTTATAAGTATGTAAGCCTTTTAGTCGTTACGTAATCGTGCAACTAACAAGCAAGAATTTGCGCTCACAGTGACACTGTGTCCTCTATTCACTATAACAATGCATTTGTAATTGCTTGTCTAAATAAGTTCCCTAGCTTCTTGACTGTATAGTTAACTTTAAAACATAGTTGCATGTTAACAGTTTCTAAGTGTGGCAAAGAGTACCAGTAACGTCAAGCGAAAAATTTTATAGCAAAGACTAAGTTAAAAAAAGAGATTATCTCTCAATAAACGGTTTTACATGTGAAATGTGGTGCAACCCTTTACTCTTCCTAGTCAGCAGAGTTTCAACTTCAATGCAATTATCATGTTGTATACGTCGGTAAGGAATGCTAATATTTTTCTCAAGGTTAGCGTCTATGTTTTTTTCCTCTAAGCCAGCCAGCGCACGTGGCTTCCTGTAGTGGGAGTCATTGTCTGTCTCATTGTCGGCGCGCGTCGTTATTGGGATTAGGAGACCTAACTTCTACAAATTCACCTTGTCGAGAGGGCCCTGCCCTGTTGGAATCCCGCCAGTTTTGGTTCAATTCTGGTCTGTCGTTAAGATTATATCGTCTGTCGTCATGTCGGTAGTTCCTGTAATTTTTTTCATGTGAGTCACGTGGTGGGGGAATTTCTCCATGAGTCGTAACTGCGCTGTGGACCGTTGCGTCTGAAGTTATTCTGTCTCCCTTGATAATAATTATTTTGGTTCCCATATTGTCTGTTTCTCTGATTGGCTCTGTGATAGTCATTACCGTGGAGAGGTGATCTTCCCCTGTAATTCTTACTACTGTCCCAACGGTTGTCATACGGGTGGTGTCTGTTTTGGTTATGATTTACGTTGTAAGAAAGCCTTGTCATGTCCAGTTATTATTTCTGTCATCGCGGAATTGTGACGGATGTGACCTGTAACTGTTGTGCTCCTGTTTTCGCGTACCGCGATTGTCAGTGTCAATTTACAATTCTTGTAACAGTCCCTGAAAAGCTTCAGTGTCGTCTTCGCAACGTCCTGCCAAAACAAAATCTCGTAAATGTTCAGGCAATTTGATTAAGCAAATGCGGATGAGTTCTGAGTGGCTGTATAGGTTTGTAAGATACTGGTTCTTATGTAACACGCCTTCAAAATGTTTGACAAGACTGGAAAATTCAGATTGTTCAAAGTGTTTCATCATCATGACGCTATGTTTTACTTGGTCTTGTGTAGCTTGAGACCAATATGCTGAGAGGAAGGCATGATAAAATTCTCCTTCACTGTGGCAGTCGTGAATGACTGATAGCATTCTTATAGCTGGTTCATTCTCTAAGTAGCCACACATACATTCTAATCTGTGCTCTAATGACCAATTTGAAGGAAAACAGTGAGAGAATTCATGAAGCCACGCTTGTGGATGAATGTCGTTGCCTGAATTCTTAATTGTTTTGAATTTACGCGTAGTAATGAACAGCTTATAGTCAAAATCATCGTGTCGGCGAGTCGCATATCGGTCATTGTTACTGCGTTTCGGCGGTTCCATCTCAAAATTCGGTGTACCTTGACAATTTCTTTCATAATTTCCGAAATGCCCTGTGTTATTATTTTGTTGCTTTTCCGTATTTCTAAGTACCTCTTCCCGTGTTGGAGCGCGAGTGTCCTCTGAAATATGTAATTCTTGTATTACTTGTGCCAACTGATCTTGTACTTCCCGGATTTCTCTATTGTGTTGCGTATTAATTTGATTCTGATTTAGTTTGAATTTCTTAATTTGTTCATACTGTTCTGTGTCAGTAAAGGCTACAGGGCTTGTGTCATTCGGATCATCATCCACGTTTGTAGATAAGTTAGTGTACTGATCCGAAAGTTCGGCTACTTTCTCCGATAGTGAACTTATTTCCTCAATGTGTTTTTCTGAACCAAGTTTCAGAGTGTCCATTTTGTTGAAATTGTATCTACTGTGTACTTTAAGTTTTCCTGAGTTTTTTCAAGTTGCATAATTGAATCGGTAGAAGCAATTGAGTCAATTTTAGCTTGCAAGGTGTCGCGATTTTCATGAACAATAGTTTGCAGTTCCTTTATGGCTGTTTCGTGATTCTGTAATGCATTTTCATGACGCGAAAAAATAGGTTGGAAATGCTCACAAATTTGTGTGTTAACGTCATTACAGACTTTTTGACTTTTCGATTCGATTTTAAGCAACCCAACAATTTAACCTTCACGTGTTTGTTCAAGCGTGGTGTCTAACGTTTGAAGCTGTTGCTGTGACTGTTATTGATTTTGTTCCATTGCGTCTAACTTTTAAAGATTTTGTTCCATTTTTTTCTGGTTTTGTTCAAGCGTTGTGTCTAACTTTCGTAACCTTTGTCCCATTTGTTGCATTAATTGTAATAACAACGCACTGGTGTCTGAAACATGTTCCTCATTGCTATTCGGCAGTGCATTTGAACCGGCAATATTCGCATTTTGAAAAGCAGAAAATGTGTCTTGACTTATTTGAGAAAACGTTGAGGACGCAAAACCTTAATCTACAGTATTTGCAAGATTATGTCCTGTCATTTCGGATTCCTGAGGCGAGCTGTTGCCGACCGATCGATCGATAATGCCTCCCTGTTCACTAATTGTTTCACTGTCTACACCATTATTTTCAGCCCGCTCCATTTCCCTATGCACAATTTCCCAGATTCCAGTGAGGTGTCCTGGGCTAAGGGTCGACATAGGTAACGCCCCCTTAGAAAAATTAGTGAATTACTGTGCTGGTAAATCATTGTTGCATGTAAATGTACCTTAATCTTCTAGAAGACCCTCATGAATGTGTTTATTCATCTGGAACTTCATTGTTCAACATTACTCTGTGTATCCTATTCCTAACACAGTATTTGGCTACTGTCGTCATTTGATCTCGTAAATCGTTCTTCCGTAATGGTAACCATTGTGAAAATTTGTGACATACTGGATGTCCCACTTAAAGCAGGGAGCCGTCTTAACCGCCTCAGCCAACCGAGCACACTTCCCATCCGACTTAAATTCTCAGCCTATTACACACTACTTGCAGTCACTGACAGCAAAGAACTTTCAAGAGCATTTGAACGAAGTGGACAGTGTCTTCTCAGGAAGACGTAAGATAAACATCAGCAAAATCGAATCAAGAATAATGGAGTGTAGTCGAATTAAGTCAGGTGATGGGGAGGGAATATGTTGCAAACAATAAGAAATATTTTTATCCATTATGTACAATTTATTCATTCCCCAATGTGGTCTAGGTAAACAATTGCAAAAACAAACCACAAGTAAGCAGAGTATTGTACATCTATCGTTGGTTTGTGAAAAATATTATGTACGTCTATCATTGTGTAGAATCGATGTCCCCAATAATGTATAAAGTGTGCATTACGTCAATGTGATGTGTAGGCTAAGGTCTAGGTACTAAGTGTACAAGAACAAAGTATTAAACCGGAACAAAAGGCACCCATTAAGATGAAAAAAAAAACTGATGAACTTTCGTCTTCCAGTTAACCGGAATATCATAAAATACTAGGGCATGCTGAAGCGTAATGCTTCCGAAATTTTTATATGAACACTCTTTAAGATCTTAAATGAGGCAAACGCCATTAGCAATCTACATCTTTATTCTTCATACCTACATGTTTATTAATCAACGTAGTCTCCCTGGCGACGAACACGTTTCACCCAGCGAGGGACCAGTTTGTTCATATAGTCAATGTAGAATGTTTCACTTATTGGCGGAGCCACAGCCTCGCCTCTGCCTGCACGGCTTCATCACTACCAAAGCGAAGTCCTCAAAAGTGTTCTTTAGGTTCTGGAAACAGATGAAAGTCGAATGGTGTCAAATCCTGACTCTATGAAGGATGGTTGATGACAGTGAACCCCGGGCCTGGGGTTGTTGCCGACGTCGCAGCACTCATGTGTCTTTTGGCACTGTCATGCTGAAGGAAATGGCGTGGACGAAATATCTGAATAATTCTCAACTTGATTACAGGACGCTGTTTCTCACGCACCGAGATACTTACGTCACAAACGGCCATGTTAAGCACTACAATTCGGAGCCCCCAGCAGTACAGAGATGCAACTTGCGGCAGAGAAGCCGGACAGTCGATCGAGTAATATACGTCAATATCTATATCAGTATGGAGGACAGAATGAAAAAATAAGAGGCATCACTTTTCAGCACGCTGGAGTCTCGGTCCGGCACACAGTTTTAATCTGCCAGAATTCAATATCTTCTTTGTCCTATGTACACTGAAGAGCCAAAGAAACTGGTTCACCTGCCTAATGTCGTGTAGGGCCCCCTCGAGTACACAGAAGTGCCGCAACATGGACTCGACTGATATCTGAAGTGGTACTGGAGGGAACTGACACCATGACTCCTGCATGGCTGTCCATAAATCCTTAAGAGTACGACGGGGTGCAGATCTCTTCTGAACAACACGTTGCAAGCCATCCCAAATATGCTCATTAATGTTCATATCTGGGGTGTTTGGTGGCCAGCGGAAGTGTTTAAACTCAGAAGAGTGTCCCTGGAGCCACTCTGCAGCAGTTCTGGACGTGTGGGGTGTCGCATTGTCCTGCTGGAATTTTCCAAGTCCGTCGGAATGCACAATGGACATGAATGGGTGCAGGTGATCAGACAGGATGCTTACGTACGTGTCACATGTCAGAGTCCTATCTAGACGTTTCAGGAGCCCCTATCACTCCAACAGCACACTCCCCGCACCGTCACAGAGCCTCCACCAGTTTGAAAAGTCCCCTGCTCACAAGGAGGATCCATAGATTCATGAGGTTAGCTCCATATCAGCACTCATCCATGCGGTCGATACAATTTGAAACGAGACTAGTCCGACGAGGCAACATGTTTCCAGTCATCAACAATCATATGTCGGCGTTGAGGGTCCAGGTGAGGCGTAAAGCTTTGTACCGTGCAGTTATCAAGGGTACACGAGCGGGTCTTCGGCTCCGTAAGCCTATATCGATTATCCTTCGTTGAATTGTTCACTCGCTGACACTTGTTAATAGCCCAGAACTGAAATCTGCAAACAATTTGCGGAAGGGTTGCACTTCTGTCATCATGAACGATTCTCTTTAGTCGGCGTTGGTCTCGTTCTTGCAGCATCTTTTTCCGGCCGCAGTGATGTCGGAGATTTGATGTTTCATAGGATTCTTGACTTTCACGGTACACTCACGAAGTGGTCATACGGTAAAATCCCCACTTCATCATTGCCTTGGAGATGCTGTGTCCCGTCGTTCGTGCGCCGGCTTTGACACCACGTACAAACTCACTTAAATCTTGATAACGTACCACTGAGCAGCACTAATCGATGTAACAATTGGGCCACACGCTTGTTGTCTTATATAGGCGTTTCCTACGGCAGCACCGTCTTCCGCCTGTTTACATATCACTGTATTTGATTACCCATGCCTATACGTGTTTCTCTGGCGCTTCAGTGTATATGCACTTGCACTGTACAAACTAATCAGCCCGAACATTATGACCACCTTCCTAATAACGAGTAAGTCCACCTTTGACACAGAAAACAGTGGTGACGCGTCGTGCCATGGAAGCAATGAGGCCTTGGTAAGTCTCTGGACGGAGTTGTCACCAGATCTCCACACAATGTAAGGAAATTCCGGTAAGTTAAGATGAGAGGGCGATGAGCTCTGACGCACATTCAAACACATCCCAGATTTGTACGAGATGGAAGGCTATCACATCAACTGGGAACGCCACTGTGTTCTTCGAACCTCTCCATCAGACGCCAGGTCAGGTTTAGAAATGCCATTGTCGTCTGGAAACATGACTGTAATGAAGGGCTGTACGGGATCTGCATCCAGAGTACGCTTCTCGTTGGCCACCACGGTGACTTGCTCGAGCTCTATTCGACCCAAGGATGCCCATGTTAATGCTCCCCGGAGCATAATGAAGCCGTCGCCAGCTTGTTCCGCCCCGCAGTACAGGTGTCAAGGAGATGATCCCGTGGAATACGACGGATTCGCGCCCTCCCATCGGCATGATGAAGAACGGATCGAGATTCTTCAGACCATGCAATGCTCTGCCTCTGAGCCACCATCCAATGCCGATGACCACGTGCCCGTTTCAGTCTCAGTTACCGACGTGGTGCTAACATTTGCACATGCAAGTGTCTTCGGCTTCTGAGGCCCATCGCTAGGAGTGTCCCGTGCACTGTGTGTTCTGACACACTAGTGCTCTGCTCAGCATTAAAGTCTGATGTTAATTCCGCCAAAGTTCGTCGTCTGTCTTGTTTTATCAGTCCGTCCCCTCAACACTGATTGTCAGTTTACAGGGCCACCTTGATTAACCTGCATACTACTAAATGGGACATCGACGGCCTGTTTGCAGGGTCGCAAACGTAGCCGTACATACTATTGTGTGTGAAAAAATTGTCAGTCTGCAGGGTGACTGCAGTTACCCCATGGATTCTGTTGGACGAGGCAATGATTGTCAGTTGATTAAGTGACTGCAATTATGTTGCAGGTTTTTTTATCTCGTCTAGGCAAAATATGACATGTTTCGAGAGTGCATGAATGCTAATGTGAAGCCGTTAGCTAGTATAATCATGACGTCGGCTAAGCAAGTTGAGATTATTCTGGCAAGATGTAACTTGTTCAAACAAGCAAAAGCGGTTAGTCAAGAGGTTGATAATTATCAAGTCAAGACTTGTTCCCACAGTGCAGGGAGTGTCTGCTATTTAGTGTGTCAGTTGCTGTGGAAAACTGTAGTCCCTTGAATCCATCCATAAAATATATTTTAATGCTGTTACATTATTAAAATTGTGTGACAGCCACAGAGAGAAGGAGGAGAGAGAGAGAGAGAGAGAGAGAGAGAGAAGGAGAGAAAGAGAGAGAGGGAGAGGGAGAAAGAGACAGAGAGGTAGTTACTGTGGTGTATAAAACGAAAAGACAAAGTTCACTGATTATAATGAAGATGATGATGATGATGATGATGTGGAAATATAGCACACAATGGTATTCGGAAATATTTTCCAGGTGATGCAGCAAGTTGTGTGGAGGAACTTTATAATCTTATAAGTATTCTTCCACAATCTGGTAGTTGTGTGGGACAAGATTCCACAGAATTTACTTTCTGTTGTGAAATGTCTGCTCGCCAAGTTCCAATCGATTTACAGACCTCGGAAACTGTAATACAATCTAAAATCCACGTGTTTAATGAATGCTGTCGTCATATTTCGATTCTACATTTCAGGCAACAGGAAACAGAAATGCAGATTCAAGGAATTCAAGATGATAAAGTGATACACAGAATGCAAGCATACATTGGCTAGCAATTATTACAACTACATTTTGCATTTAGATCTATTTCTAATTCTCGTCAGAGGACTATCAAATGCCTGATAAGAGAATTTTATCTCACACTGCCAGCCGTCTGTCGTTGCCTCAATGCGAAACGTGCTCTCAAAGGAAATGTGCCGCACTTAGGTTATGATAAGCTAATGTAGAGTATACTGAAGCGAACTTCAAAAATTCCGCTTCACAAAACCAACGTTTATTTACTAAAGGCGATGTACTGTTTAAAAACACCAATGTGTCATGAAAATACGTTACTATTACGCGCGTGAATGCAGCAGTAACCACACACAGACAGTTCCAGAGACTATGACTTCATCAAAGCTGTCACATCAAGAGTGTTTTAGGTGTATCACGAAGACAAATATATACTACCTCCGCCACTACCGTGCCTGGAAAAATAAAATGAATAATCTAGATCTTTACGTCGATGCTATTGGTCAGCCTGTCAATTGCCATCAATCTCAATGGCGAAGGCAGCGCAGTAGAATTCTTTAAAATCTAAGTGTCATATTGCGAATATTTGTTATGTATTTTTTTGGATCTTTAGCGAGATATAGTGTTTCTAGTAAACAAACTCATAGCACAGTTCACAGTTAGTTGCCTCTTTCACTACTTCTTTATTTATTTATTTATTTATTTATTTATTTATTTATTTATTTATTGTTCCGTGGGACCACATTTAGGAGAAGTCTCCATGGTCATGGAACGAGTCAATACATGAAATTATAACACGATTGTAGAAACATATAAAATGAAATATAAGAAACATATTCAGGTGACAAGTCGTTAGTTTAAATACAGAAAATCAAGAATGTAACACTGGAATTTGCTTAATTTTTTATCTCTTCCAGGAGCTCCTCGACAGAATAGAAGGAGTGAGCCATGAGGAAACTCTTCAGTTTAGACTTAAAAGTGTTTGGGCTACTGCTAAGATTTTTGAGTTCTTGTGGTAGCTTATTGAAAATGGATGCAGCAGAATACTGCACTCCTTTCTGCACAAGAGTCAAGGAAGTGCATTCCACATGCAGATTTGATTTCTGCCTAGTATTAACTGAGTGAAAGCTGCTAACTCTTGGGAATAAGCTAATATTGCTAACAACAAACGACATTAAAGAAAATACATACTGTGAGGGCAATGTCAAAATTCCCAGACTGTTGAATAGGGGTCGACAAGAGGTTTTCGAACTTACACCATACATAGCTCGAACAGCCCGTTTTTGAGCCAAAAATACCCTTTTTGAATCAGAAGAATTACCCCAAAAAATAATACCATATGACATAAGCGTATGAAAATATGCGAAGTATACTACTTTTCGTGTAGAAATGTCACTTATTTTAGATACTGTTCTAATGGTAAATAAAGCGGCATTTAGTTTCTGAACAAGATCCTGAACATGGGCTTTCCACAACAGCTTACTATCTATCCGTACGCCTAGGAACTTGAACTGTTCCGTCTCGCTTATAACATGCCCATTCTGTCTGATTAAAATGTCAGTTCTTGTTGAATTGTGGGTTAGAAACTGTAAAAACTGAGTCTTACTGTGATTTAGCATCAAATTATTTTCCACAAGCCATGAACTTATATCATGAACTACATTATTTGATAATGTTTCAATATTACACACAAGATCCTTCACTACCAAGGTGGTGTCATCAGCAAACAGAAATATTTTTGAATCACCTGTAATACAGGAAGGCATATCATTTACATAAATAAGGAACAGCAGTGGCCCCAGCACCGACCCTTGGGGAACGCCCCATTTAACAGTGCCCCATTGGGACTGAACATCATTACCACTCTCAGTATTGCGGAGGATTACCTTCTGCTTTCTGTTCTTAAAGTAGGAGGCGAACCAATTGTAAGCTACTCCCCTTACTCCATAATGTTCCAACTTCTGCAGTAATATTTTGTGGTCAACACAGTCAAAAGCCTTCGTTAAATCAAAGAAAACACCTAACGTTCGCAACCTTTTATTTAATCCGTCCAAAACCTCACAGAGAAAAGAGACTATAGCATTTTCAGTTGTTAAGCCATTTCTAAAACCAAACTGTACATTTGACAGCAAATTTAAGTGAATTTAAATGCTGCAGTAACCTTGTATATACAACCTTCTCGATAACTTTAGCAAACACCGATGGCATAGAAATAGGTCTATAATTGTCAACATTATCCCTGTCTCCCTTTTTATAAAGTGGCTTCACTACCGAGTACTTTAATCGGTCAGGAAACCGACCACTCCTAAAGGAAAAGTTACAGATATGGCTAAGTACTGAGCTAACATACGTGGAACAATACTTCAGTATTCTGCTAGATACCCCGTCATATCCATGAGAGTTCTTGGTCTTTAGTGATTTAATTATTAACTCAATCTCCCTCCTGTCAGTATCATGGAGGAGCATTTCTGGTAACAGTCTCGGAACACTTTTTTCTAAGAGCGCTATATGATTCCCTGTTGGGACTAGGTTTCTATTTAGTTCACCTGCTATATTCAGAAAGTGATTATTAAGTACTGTACATATATGTGACTTATCAGTAACACGGACATCCCCACTACGCACTGATTCTATATTCTCGACCTGTCTCTGCAGACCAGCCACTTCCTTTACGACTGACCATATGGTTTTAATTTTATCCTGAGACTTAGCTATTCTATCTGCATACCACATACTTTTTGCCTTCCTAATAACTTTTTTAAGCACCTTACAATACTGTTTGTAATGGGCTGCTGCATTTAGATTTTGACTGTTTCTAACGTTTTGATATAATTGCCACTTTGTTCTACAAGATATTCTTATCCCTTTAGTCAGCCACCCAGGCTGCCTGTTTGTGCTAGTACCCTGTTTTGAACGTTCTAACGGAAAGCAACTTTCAAAGAGCACGAGAAAAGTCTTGAGGAAAGCATTATATTTATCGTCTACTGTATCAACACTATAAACATCTTGCCACTTTAGTTCCTTGATAAGGTTTACAAAAGTCTGTACAGCAACTGGATCAGCTTTCCTAAAAAGTTGGTAACTATATTTAACATGTGTTGCAGCACAAAAATCTTTTAGACTTAAAATTTGAGCATCATGATCTGAAAGGCCATTCACCTTTTTGCTAACAGAATGCCCTTCTAATAATGACGAATGAACAAAAATATTGTCTATGGTTGTTCTACTGTTCCCTTGCACTCTCGTTGGAAAGAATACGGTTTGCATAAGATTATATGAATTTAGGAGGTCTACCAGCATCCTTTTCCTTGTACAATCACTTATACAATTAATATTGAAGTCACCACATATAACTAACTTTTTGTATTTCCTATAAAGTGAACCAAGATCCTCCTCTAGCTTTAGCAAAAATGTTGTGAAATCGGAGTCTGGGGATCTATAAATAACAACAGTAAGAAGTTTAGCTCCACTAAATTTAACCACACCTGCACAACATTCAAACACCTTTTCAGTGCAGTACTTTGAAACATCAATTGACTCAAATGGGATACCGTTTTTCACATACATGGCTACTCCCCCACACCGCAAAGAGCTCCTAGAAAAGCTGCCAGCCAACCTGTATCCTGGTAAAGGAAGCCTCTGAATTATCTCCTTATTTAAGAAGTGTTCAGATATACCAATAATATCAGAGTCAACATCTATAAGCAGTTCACTAACTTTATCTCTAATACCTTGTATATTTTGATGAAATATACTAATTCCCTCATTAATCGGATACCCAAGCTTTGTAGAAAGTGGTTTCTTTGTTAGAGAGACTTCCCTTAAGCAGGAATACCTATCAGCTGACTTCAATCTAAAAAAGGTACAGCTCTAACACCCACAACTACCGGAATTTTCCCATGAGTGATCCCACCACCCCCACCTATGCTGTCACCTATAAGTTTTGCCAACCTCCCCTTCCCATACCTGTTGAGGTGCAGGCCATGTCTAGTGAAACCCGTCCTACTGATAGAAGTCTTCTGACTTCCTATTGATTACATCGTTTCATGGTTAGCCCTACATTGTATTACATCGTTGTTTATAAGTATTTTATGTTCGTAGGGGAGTGACAGTCAAGCCCGTTAACTCTCATGAAACAGAATATCTTTTGTTACATTGAGCGCCCGTTGGGTCTCTAGTGATTCCACTAGAATCCATTTTTTACTAACGATAAACTTAATAATTGTTGAATATAATCACAATCCTTACATTTGCACGTTCTAAAACCTGATGGTGGTGGTATGAACATTAATAAAGATTTAAATTTATTTTTAATTATTTATTTCTGACGAAACTACAAATATTTTTGACCAAATTGCAAAGCGACAATTATGAGGCACTGAATATAAGGCACAAAATTGGTGAGTCGTCGTTACACGCAGAACGTTTACATGTTCAAAACTTAACAGAGTAATTTCTATCTAAATATCTTTCGCGTCATGGATACAGCCTTTTCGTGGTCTGTGGTGCTGATAAATGTACAAGGTAACTAATAAAGTTTGATTTTCTATCGAATATTGGCTTGTCTAGTAGTATGGGGAATGCCCATTTATTGTAGTTAGACACTGGACTCGCATTCGGGAGGACGACGGTTCAATCCCGCGTCCGGCCATCCTGATTTAGGTTTTCCGTGACTTCCCTAAATCGCTCCAGGCAAATGCCGGGATGGTTCCTCTGAAAGGGCACGGCCGACTTCCTTCCCCATCCTCCCCTAATTCGATGAGACCGATGACCACGCTGTCTGGTCTCTTTCCCCAACCAACCAACCAACCTTGTAGTTAGTTCTTTCTGCCTATTCTGGCGCAAGGTATAGCCGTGTAACAAATACATTCAGTGCACTAATATTAATAATTTTGTAAAACAATATTATTTATCACCTCGCGCATATCCACTTTGTAGCGTGTTTTCCCACCAGTTTATTCCTTTGCTTTGTTTAATACTAAACCATAATCATCACTTTCATGGATTTTTCGTGATATTCCACGTCTTTCGTTGAATACATTTTACTGAGAAAAGTTACAACTTCGTCCTTTTCTTGGAAAATATTAAACAATCGCTGCGTTCTTTTGGAACCCAAACATGGATGAATGTTTGATTGGACCTCTGGTCTCAGTGAAAGATTCTTGCAGTTCCCCCTTATTTCTTCTAATTTTTTTTTCTAAACGTGTGACATCGATTTTAAAAATTGTTCTCTCCAAACCATGGCTTGTGGAAAACTTGCCTGCCTGTGCATTTCTGCCGCTGTTTTCTATGCCTTACTCCATATTTAAAGCAACTCCCTTGCCTTGACTAATTTCAAGTGGTTCTTTTTCTAGCCGACCTGTGTAAACCTGCAGCTTGAGAATGTAACATATCATGATATCACATACTGCCCATAACTTCAACCCGTAATTTCCTCAGTTTGAAGCAATACGTTGACGAAATTGACATTAATATCGAAATGTCACAAATTTTTGAACTGTTACGCTACTGTGAGGGAAATAAGCGTCTAGAATTGTCTTGAGCCACATTTCAAATATTCCTCTGATGGGAGCTAGGTTGTTGGGAGCACGGTTGCTACGTTTCGCTATCGCCTCGACTGTTTGGAGGCATCTTGAAATTAGTGTAACACGATTTCTGACAGCTGCTTCAATAAAAATGGGTCTGACATCCTCTTAATTTCAGAGATGTGTAATTACTTCATTATGGGCCTTATAAGCATCGAGACACCGTGGAAGCACTTCAGTTTAGTGGCATCTGGTGGACTCCATCTGCTATTGTAAATAAGACTTCCCTCTTTGTTAGCCCACTTTAGTATATGTTCTTCCTAAGAAACACTTAAAACTTGATTCTATGGTGCCCGCATCTTTTTTGTCAACATTCTGCATCCTTCCACAAGTTCTTCTCATGTGGTCTTTGCGCTGCACTTCTTTGCATTTTGTCCTACACCAAATTGATTGGAAGTATATATCGTAGTACTACACACTACTGCCCGTATATATTAATTTATAACACAGTAATTACTTACCTATAAATGTCAGAAATATGTCTCACTCCCGTTACAGGATGGACGTCTGCGCTGCTCAAATCGTCTTCTAAACTCTCCACTGATTCAGAAATATCGTCTTCCTAGATTTCTATTTCCCCATCACTTCATGGGCATTAAAATCTGTATCCCTAAAATAACTGTTTGATTTATCACAGACAGAATTATTTTGTTGTAATATTTCGAGCACTTCCTTTTCAGAAAGGTGACGACAAATTTTCAGCTAAATGCAACAGACGCAGGACTAGTGTCCGCAAGCATGCAACGAATAACTGACGGCATTGAAATCCTGTCAACAACCTCAATTTCCAACAGTGTTTTCAAAAATGTAACAAAGCATCTACATTAACAATTATAGATTGGGAAACAACAATAATATACTATAATCCGGCAAGAGAGAAGTTCCGTCGCATACGACCCCAGTGTTATTCAGTGGTTCTCTCATGATTTCCTGGTAAACTAAATATATTCAAAACGTTAGGTTAATACACTATGGAACGATTACCCAATACAGGAAAAGTCTAATTATTTCATTATTTTGAGGAATGACGAGTGAAGTTTATTTTAGACAAAATTGCGCTACGGGTTCACTTGAGACCCCACGGTATTATAAGGGTTAAAGTGACCGTCGTTCTTGACCATAATTTGCCATAGTATAATAGCAGTCGGCCTGAATATGTTTATTCCAGCGAAAATAGTGGTCACCCAGGAAACTGATCATCATTAGTGAAGGTTTGTGCATCTTAGCATCAGTCTTCAAAATTTAAGATATATTGAGCAACTTATCACGGTCGTTTATGTTTGGATGTCGATCAGTACAGAGTACGTCTTGTATTCCAGGCCAATAAGCAGTTCACAATTAATTGTCTCCTTCACTGTTCCTCCTAAAATTCTAACTACATACTTCGAATGTTTAAGAGTAATAAAAGACGTATAAAGAAGACAGAAAGAGCTCAACGGGCTGCGGAAAATAGGAAGGAAGCAAAGCAAACTGTTACTGATGGTTTATCGATTATAAAGGGTGTTGAAAATTTTAAAATGCCTTTGAGCATACTGCAAATCAGATTGAGAAGTGGAAAAATAGCGAACCCAGGCATAAAACGGAAATGTGCAGACCATGTTAAAACATCTTTTACCAAAAAAAGTCAAACAGGAGAGCGATCATGATGTACACAATTTTTATTAAATTCTCTTGATCACAAAGTTTCTCGAATATTATTGGTTTCAGCTACGCAATAGCCATCTTAAGAATCTGCAATAGACGTAGAAGAGTGTACATTACTGGCTAGTACATTAACAGATAAAAAATGACGTATGACATTACATACACGATATACCTCTCATTCTGCGTTACAACGAGTTATAACATTTAAAAATAGTTCGAGTAAAGGCTGCTACGCAAGCTCGAACTAGTCATATGCAGAATGCAAAGCATCGTAATGGTAATTTTAGAGCGGGCACAATGTATTCGAGTTTAGAACCACTTCTTTAGTCAATATTTGTTTTTTAAACATTTTTTAAATTCTGACCAACTTTAAAGAGTCAGAAGACGAATGTCTTTTACATTGAGTTAGACATTTTCTTTTAAAAATCTCTCTTTCTTATATACAACTTAGAATATTTTAGAGAACTGTACCTTCACATGAATTTCCATTTAATTTCTTTGTATAATTATTTGCACGTTATGGATGCGTCAGCGACCTCTAGGATGCTTTGCATCGTACATATAAGTGATTGAAATATGTATAGCAGTTTTTATTCGTGTAATTTTGACATGTTACTAATTGTTGCAATGCAGGAGAATGACAGCCACATCGTGTTTGAGCTATAACATCTTTCATTTGTTTTTAATTTCTTAAGGTAATAGTCAGTAATGTAATTTTTCTTACTTCTTATGTAGATTCTGAAGATGACTGTTGCGTCGGACGAAGTGGCCGTGCGGTTAAAGGCGCTGCAGTCTGGAACCGCAAGACCGCTACGGTCGCAGGTTCGAATCCTGCCTCGGGCATGGATGTGTGTGATGTCCTTAGGTTAGTTAGGTTTAACTAGTTCTAAGTTCTAGGGGACTAATGACCTCAGCAGTTGAGTCCCATAGTGCTCAGAGCCATTTGAACCATTTTAACTGTTGCACAGACAAAACTGGTCATTCTGTTCAAAAAGACTTTACGATAAAGATGATTAAACAAAAATAATGTTAAAGTATCTTAGCTACACCGTTTTTAAGGAGGTGATTAAAGGTGCATGCTCTTCAGCCTCCGTCAGTCTCATATCAACACAGTGTGAGCCAGTATTTAAAAGAACGATATTTGCGTTGTTTCTTAATTTTTCTTAATACAGATGTCAGTGTGATATTACATTATCCTCAATCTGAGGCTCTAATCTATCTGTACCTAATGTTCCGTGCAAAAAAGTTTCTCGAGGTTTTGTTGATATCTAAACGCAACTCCTCTTTGATGTGCAAAAGGTGAGCGGAAACTGATGCTGTGTCTCAGCAGAAACCAGCATTTCAACCTATTTCCCAACAATTAATGAAACTGGGGCAGCTAATCTAAAAGGATACGAAGAAAATAGACATAGAAGCAGAAGAAGATGAAGACGTAAAGCCAAAAAAGGCAAAGTACTTATGAAAGAAGAAACTGGAGATACTGGAGGAGAAAAAACAGAAGAGGGTGATTTCCATGAGTATCTGCGCTATTTAGTTTAAACGTGAAGTGTTAATTATCTACTTACAATATTACTTTCCAGCCACATTTGATTAGGCATAAATTTAAAAATTGAAGCACTTACTTTGAAAGTCCACAGTGATGTTTTAGACATCAGGTCGACAGATATGTCAGTATGTAAAATAACATTATGACACTAGACTTAAGCAATGCACTTTTTGTATTGCTGGCGTACTTTTGCAGACAGTCTATACGTGCATAGAACATTATGACACTTGACAGGCATCGTGCACAGCGTACGTGTGAAAAATTGAAACTTCCAGGCAGATCAAAACTGTGTGCCGGGCCGAGACTCGAACTCGGGACCTTTGCCTTTCGCGGGCAAGTGCTCTACCAACTGAACTACCCAAGCACGACTCACACCCCGCCCTCACAGCCTTAATTCGCAGGAGAGCTTCTGTAAAGTTTGGAAGGTAGGAGATGAGGTACTGGCAGAAGTAAGGCTCTGAGGGCGGGGCGTGAGTAGTGCTTGGGTGGCTCAGTTGGTAGAGCACTTGCCCGCGAAAGGCAAAGGTCCCGAGTTCGAGTCTCGGCCCGGCACACAGTTTTGATCTGCCAGGAAGTTTCATATCAGCGCACACTCCGCTGCAGAGTGAAAAATGTGAAAAATTATTAATTTCAAGGTCTGCTGTGTCCTGCACCATACATGGTGTTGGTCTTGGCTAACACTTGGATGGGTGACCGTACGGGTCTGCTGAGAGATGTTGCCAAATGGGGTGCACTCAGCCCTTGTGGGCTCAATTGAGGAGCTACTTGACGGAGAAGGAGCGGTTCCGATCATTATAACTGACAACGGCCGGGAGAGCAGTGTGCTGCCCACATGCCCCTCCAGTGACGCTGAGGACGACACGGCGGGCTCTCGTTTTCGTTGGGCCTTCCGAGACCTGTTCGGACGGAGTTAGTTTCTTAGCAACCGAATTACGAATACTGCCATTTGTTGGCGATGACCAGCAACGGAGCGTAGAGCTGCAGGTGATTACATTTCACATTTTGAAGTTCTGCATTGTATCTACTCTTAGACAACGACGCATTTTTATTTCGTTAATTACATTGAATAAGTAATCATTGACATTTATTGAGACTATATTGTCTATCAGCTCTCATGTTCCATAGTGTGTTTTACAGCGTCTCTCTCCTAAGAGTCGTCATGACCATTTACTCTGTTGTTTCGGCAAATATTTTCAATTTCGTTGTTGCAGCGTTTAGCTGGAGACAGCTCTAACAAATACTGCTGATCAATCATTTCATGCGATTCCAAGCGTCGATGGAAAGAGTCTGTTTGTTTCCCTTTACAAGCAAAATGATTTGGGAGGTGAACGAGTACGTGCTCATTCGACTGATTGGTTGTAAATTATGGTGGTGTGGTATTCGACACACGAATAACAACAGCTACTCCAGCAATAAGAACACCAAACTGGCCAGCTCTGACTCGCCACGTAGAGGCGCTGTGCAGTTGATGATAGAGTAGTATTTGTTAATCGTGTTCTACTGTTCCTGTTAGTACGCACCAATAAAACAAATAACGCACTAGATTAATTTGAGACCTCTGTATCAAATCGGTACGTAAAATAGGGTTTAGAAATGATTTTGTTTGTAATGGGAAACGAACCGACGCCTATCGTCGACGTTGGGTGTTTTATGTGACACATGATGAGCCGGATTTGTTTGCACATACTCCAGCTACAAAATGCAAAAACGAAATTGCAAATATCTGACGAAACGCCTCAGAAAATGCTCCTGACGACCAAGAGGAGAGACATCCTATATAGAGTCCAGTGAAATTTATAGTAGCAAATTATATTTAGTGACAAGACAGTAGAGTAGTTGACATACACAACTTTTATTTACTTAAATATGAAAACATAGTGGACAAAATTTTTTAAACGTTGTGCTGTTATACACAGCTCAAGTACTCTTTTAAAGTAGGGAATGTGTGTGTGTGTGTGTGTGTGTGTGTCTGAGTGTGTGCATGTGTGTAATTCCGATGTATTTTAGATCTGAGAATACTGCAAGTTATACACTTTACCAAATTTTCTGACTGATGTTTCACACCCTTCAACACTTTTTAGCGTGGAGTTGAATTCGAATTGTCCAATGACAATATTGTAGTTATAGTTGCTCATATATATGGGGTTGGTGCATACGTTTAATAAACATAGCAGATATACTTGACGGAGTCTTTAGTAATCAGTAATATATTCTCCTTCAACGTTTATAACAGTCTGCTACGCTGGGGTAACTTTTAGATTGCGCTACTAGGGAAATGACGTGGTTTTGAAACTAAGAAATCGTCGAGCTGTGTTAGGTGCACGTTTACGTCCGGAAAGGAAGTTTCTCTGAAGGCTGTTCGATAGAGTGGGGAAGAGACGAAAATCTGAGGGTGCCAGAACACGTGAATAAAGTGAGTACAGAGTGAGTTCCCAACCCAACTGTTGGCAAGAGATCTGCTAGGAGAAGGAGATTTTCAGATAGTTTTACTATTGGTGTTTGTAATAGATATGACCAACTGTCAGAGTCTAGTGGAGAGGAATCTCTAGTAGCTGTAGATGTAGGAAGTATGCAGCAGACCTCAGCAGTTACGGTGGCTAGGACAGTTGCAAAGTCTAAGAGAAAGAAGAAGGTTCTGCTGTTAGGTAGTTCTCATGGTAGAGGTGTAGGCCAGCAGTTGCAGGAAGTTTTGGGGAGTGAGTACCAGGTCACCAGCATTGTGAAGCCTAATGCAGGATTGGCTCAGGTGACTTTTAACATAGGGGGGTTATGTAGGGATTTTACTAAAGAGGATCAGGTAGTGATTGTGGGTGGGGCTGGTAATAGTATTGATAGGGATGGGAAGTATGACATAGATGGTGACCTGGAAAAGATAGCCACTCAGACTGGCAACACGAATGTGCATTTCGTGGAACTGTTTCAGCGTCACGATCGGCCTCATCTTAATATAGCCGTCAGGCGTAATAACACGAGACTTGGGGGTGCGCTGATGACAGGAGGCATGAGTCACATTTCAGTGGTGTCGGTGGAGTCTATCAGTAGGACGGGTTTCACTAGACATGGCCTGCACCTCAACAGGTATGGGAAGGGGAGGTTGGCAAAACTTTTAGGTGACAGCATAGGTGGGGGTGGTGGGATCACTCATGGGAAAATTCCGGTAGTTGTGGGTGTTAGAGCTGTACCTTTTTTAGATTGAAGTCAGCTGATAGGTATTCCTGCTTAAGGGAAGTCTCTCTAACAAAGAAACCACTTTCTACAAAGCTTGGGTATCCGATTAATGAGGGAATTAGTATATTTCAGCAAAATATACAAGGTATTCGAGATAAAGTTAGTGAACTGCTTATAGATGTTGACTCTGAAATTATTGGTATATCTGAACACTTCTTAAATAAGGAGATAATTCAGAGGCTTCCTTTACCAGGATACAGGTTGGCTGGCAGCTTTTCTAGGAGCTCTTTGCGGTGTGGGGGAGTAGCCATGTATGTGAAAAACGGTATCCCATTTGAGTCAATTGATGTTTCAAAGTACTGCACTGAAAAGGTGTTTGAATGTTGTGCAGGTGTGGTTAAATTTAGTGGAGCTAAACTTCTTACTGTTGTTATTTATACATCTCCAGACTCCGATTTCACAACATTTTTGCTAAAGCTAGAGGAGGTTCTTGGTTCACTTTATAGGAAATACAAAAAGTTAGTTATATGTGGTGACTTCAATATTAATTGTATAAGTGATTGTGCAAGGAAAAGGATGCTGGTAGACCTCCTTAATTCATATAATCTTATGCAAACCGTATTCTTTCCAACGAGAGTGCAAGGGAACAGTAGAACAACCATAGACAATATTTTTGTTCATTCGTCATTATTAGAAGGGCATTCTGTTAGCAAAAAAGTGAATGGCCTTTCAGATCATGATGCACAAATTTTAAGTCTAAAAGATTTTTGTGCTTCAACACATGTTAAATATAGTTACCAACTTTTTAGGAAAGCTGATCCAGTTGCTGTACAGACTTTTGTAAACCTTATCAAGGAACAAGATTGGCAAGATGTTTATAGTGCTGATACAGTAGACGATAAATATAATGCTTTCCTCAAGACTTTTCTCGTGCTCTTTGAAAGTTGCTTTCCGTTAGAACGTTTAAAACAGGGTACTAGCACAAACAGGCAGCCTGGGTGGCTGACTAAAGGGATAAGAATATCTTGTAGAACAAAGTGGCAATTATATCAAAACGTTAGAAACAGTCAAAATCTAAATGCAGCAGCCCATTACAAACAGTATTGTAAGGTGCTTAAAAAAGTTATTAGGAAGGCAAAAAGTATGTGGTATGCAGATAGAATAGCTAAGTCTCAGGATAAAATTAAAACCATATGGTCAGTCGTAAAGGAAGTGGCTGGTCTGCAGAGACAGTTCGAGGATATAGAATCAGTGCGTAGTGGGGATGTCCGTGTTGCTGACAAGTCGCATATATGTACAGTACTTAATAATCACTTTCTGAATATAGCAGGTGAACTAAATAGAAACCTAGTCCCAACAGGGAATCATATAGCGCTCTTAGAAAAAAGTGTTCCGAGACTGTTACCTGAAATGCTCCTCCATGATACTGACAAGAGTGAGATTGAGTTAATAATTAAATCACTAAAGACCAAGAACTCTCATGGATATGACGGGGTATCTAGCAGAATACTGAAGTATTGTTCCACGTATATTAGCTCAGTACTTAGCCATATCTGTAACTTTTCCTTTAGCAGTGGTCGGTTTCCTGACCGATTAAAGTACTCGGTAGTGAAGCCACTTTATAAAAAGGGAGACAGGGATAATGTTGACAATTATAGACCTATTTCTATGCCATCGGTGTTTGCTAAAGTTATCGAGAGGCTTGTATATACAAGGTTACTGCAGCATTTAAATTCACATAATTTGCTGTCAAATGTACAGTTTGGTTTTAGAAATGGCTTAACAACTTCAAATGCTATATTCTCTTTTCTCTGTGAGGTTTTGGACGGATTAAATAAAAGGTTGAGAACGTTAGGTGTTTTCTTTGATTTAACGAAGGCTTTTGACTGTGTTGACCACAATATATTACTGCAGAAGTTGGAACATTATGGAGTAAGGGGAGTAGCTTACAATTGGTTCGCCTCCTACTTTAAGAACAGAAAGCAGAAGGTAATCCTCCACAATATTGAGAGTGGTAATAATGTTCAGTCCCAATGGGGCACTGTTAAATGGGGCGTTCCCCAAGGGTCTGTGCTGGGGCCACTGCTGTTCCTTATTTATGTAAATGATATGCCTTCTAGTATTACAGGTGATTCAAAAATATTTCTGTTTGCTGATGACACCACCTTGGTAGTGAAGGATCTTGTGTGTAATATTGAAACATTATCAAATAATGTAGTTCATGAAGTAAGTTCGTGGCTTGTGGAAAATAATTTGATGCTAAATCACAGTAAGACTCAGTTTTTACAGTTTCTAACCCACAATTCAACAAGAACTGACATTTTAATCAGACAGAATGGGCATGTTATAAGCGAGACGGAACAGTTCAAGTTCCTAGGCGTACGGATAGATAGTAAGCTGTTGTGGAAAGCCCATGTTCAGGATCTTGTTCAGAAACTAAATGCCGCTTTATTTACCATTAGAACAGTATCTGAAATAAGTGACATTTCTACACGAAAAGTAGTATACTTCGCATATTTTCATACGCTTATGTCATATGGTATTATTTTTTGGGGTAATTCTTCTGATTCAAAAAGGGTATTTTTGGCTCAAAAACGGGCTGTTCGAGCTATGTATGGTGTAAGTTCGAAAACCTCTTGTCGACCCCTATTCAATAGTCTGGGAATTTTGACATTGCCCTCACAGTATGTATTTTCTTTAATGTCGTTTGTTGTTAGCAATATTAGCTTATTCCCAAGAGTTAGCAGCTTTCATTCAGTTAATACTAGGCAGAAATCAAATCTGCATGTGGAATGCACTTCCTTGACTCTTGTGCAGAAAGGAGTGCAGTATTCTGCTGCATCCATTTTCAATAAGCTACCACAAGAACTCAAAAATCTTAGCAGTAGCCCAAACACTTTTAAGTCTAAACTGAAGAGTTTCCTCATGGCTCACTCCTTCTATTCTGTCGAGGAGCTCCTGGAAGAGATAAAAAATTAAGCAAATTCCAGTGTTACATTCTTGATTTTCTTTATTTAAACTAACGACTTGTTTCATTTTATCTGTTTCTACAATCGTGTTATAATTTCATGTATTGACTCGTTCCATGACCATGGAGACTTCTCCTAAATGTGGTCCCACGGAACAATAAATAAATAAATAAATAAATAAATAAATAGCTTTCTTTGTCAGTCTAGCAGAATGCAGCCGGGCGGTATCGTGGAGCAGCATCCCTTCACGCAGTCTCCTGGTCGTTGTTCTTATATTGTGTTTGCAAGGCGTCTCAGTTGCTGACAATATGTCAACAGTTGTGGGAATAATTCGGGAAAGCAGTTCGTAGGACATCACACCTTTGCCATTCCACCTGGTGCATAACACTATGTTTTGTGGATGAGTGCAGGTCTTTTTACGGGGAGTTACTGCTTTGTTTGGGTTCAACCATTCCTTTCTCTTCCTTATGGTGGCATAGACAAACCATTTCTCGTCACCAGTAACGATACAAGATAGCAATGATCAGTGTTACTTAAGAGCCAAATGGTGACGAGGAAACAGAGATACACATATGGCCACCCGCAGAATTTTGTGAATTTGGCTTAGAGCATGCGGTATCCAGAAATGCGATTTTTGAAGCTTCGTCATTGGATTCAAATATCGCACGATAATAGAATGATCAGAGTTCAACCATTTGCTATATCAGCTCATTCCCACAATATCTGAGATTTACTCTAGTGTCCATAACCAACAAATTCTCGTCAGATTCCACACATGTTCTGGGAAAATATTGATAATTTAAAACCTGGTATTCAAATCTGTGTCAGTAGTATGGGTTCGCGGGGTTACAGAATACTGGGATGACATTCGTGGTGTCACTTAACTGGCTCAGTATCATTCACATGACGTCACACGTCTTGGTTGGCTACATACAGTGGCGAGATACGGTCTCAGCTGCAACCTAATAGACATTTTCGTCAACAGCAATCGTACCTCACAGTAATCGTACCTCACCACAAAATTTCAGTTCCCAGACACACACGCCGGCCGAAGTGGCCGTGCGGTTAAAGGCGCTGCAGACTGGAACCGCAAGACCGCTACGGTCGCAGGTTCGAATCCTGCCTCGGGCATGGATGTTTGTGATGTCCTTAGGTAAGTTAGGTTTAACTAGTTCTAAGTTCTAGAGGACTAATGACCGCAGCAGTTGAGTCCCATAGTGCTCAGAGCCATTTTTTTGAACACACACACTCATACACACACAAAAACACACACACACACACACACACACACACACACACACACACACACAAACATTTTCCTTTCCCTTATCACAGACCAGTATGTTACCGGATTTTAAAATGAAACAGCCAAAGACCTCCCACTATTTTGTCGACTATTAATCTAAAATGGACAGTCCACTTCACGAGCATAGTCCGATCATTGTGTCACACATCGTGTAAGGAACTAAGAGGCCCCAATTTAATTCTTTCCACATCCAAATTACTTGGATTATAGTTGTACAAAGCAGATGTCAACTAAAATAATGTTTCTGTTACTGGAAAAGGGTAGTTACAGAGTAACTTACAGGTTTTGATACGCCCGAGGCCTGAATCATGGCACTACCATACACACATAAAGTAAGTTTTGCATCACTTCGGTTCCGAGAGTTCCGGAACCAGTACAGAAAATTGGAATAGAGATCAACGTAAACATCATATCCTCCCTTTTTATTGCTCATGAAAGCCACACATTTCGTGTTGTACCATCATACAGCCAGACCTTCAGAATATGGTGGTCCAGATTGCTGTACACATCGGTACCGTTAATACCCAGTAACGCGTGCTCTTGCTTTGATGCATGCCTGTATTCGCCGTGGCATACTATCCACTAGTTCATCAAGGCAATGTTGGTCCAGATTGTCTCATTCCTCAACGGCGATTTGACGTAGATCCCTCAGAGTGGTTGGTGGGTCACGTCGTTCATAATCAGCACTTTTCCCTCGATCCTAGGCATTTTTGATATGGTTCATATCTGGAGAACATGCTGGCCACTCTAGACGAGGGATGTCGTTACCCTGAAGGAAGTCATTCACCAGATGTGCACGATGGGTGTGCGAATTGTTGTCCATGAAGACGAATGCCTTGCCAATATACTGCCGATATGGTTGCATTATCGGTCGGAGGATGGCATTCAAGTATCGTACAGCCGTTACGGCGCCTTCCATGACCACCAGCGGTGTACGTCGGCCCCACAGAATGCCACCCTAAAACAGCAGGGAACCTCCACCTGCTGCACTCGCTGTACAGTGTGTCTAAGGCGTTCAGCCTGACCGGATTGCCTGCAAACACATCTCCGACGAATGTCTGGTTGAAGGCATATGCGACACTCGCCGGTGAAGAGAACGTAATTCCAATCCTCAGCGGTCCATTCGGCATGATGTTGGGCCAATCGGTACCGCGTTGCAAGGTGTCGTGGTTGAAAAGATGGACCTTTCCATGGACGTGGGGAGTGAAGTTGCGGATCATGCAGCGTATTGCGCGCAGTTTGAGTCGTAACGCGGTATCCTGTGGCTGCACGAAAAGCATTACTCAACATGGTGGGGTTGCTGTCAGGGTTCCTCCAAGCCATAATTCATAGGTAGCGGTCATCCACTGCAGTAGTAGCCCTTGTGCGGCCTGAGCGAGGCATGTCATCGACGTTTCCTATCTCTCTGTATCTCCTCCATGTCCGAACAACATCGCTTTCCGAGACACCTCGACACTTCCCTTGTTTGGAGCCCTTCCTGGCACAAAGTAACAATGCGCACGCGATCGAACAACGGTATAGACCGTCTGGGCATGATTTAACTACAAACAGCATGAGCTGTGTACCTCCATCCTGGCGGAATGACTGGAACTGATCGCCCCCCCCCCCCCCCCCGTCCTTCAGGCGCTGCTCATCCATGGTTGTTTACATCATTGGACGGGTTTAGTGACGTCTCTGAACAGTCAAAGGGGCTGTGTCTCTGTGATACAATATCCACAGTAAACCGCTATATTCAGAAGTTCTTTGAACTGGGGTGATGTAAAATTTTTTTGATGTGAGCATTAATGGCCCCAATACTATCTCCACGTCTAAATTGTCTGCATTATCGTTATACAACAGTACAAAACCCATAATGTTAAAATAACATGCAAAGCAGACGATCTAGCATTATTTGACAGTTCCTCATAGGCCTAAATCTGGCTATGTTACTGTAAAAATGACCAAGCATTATTTTCGTGATGCATGAAAACAGTGAATCAAAAAACATGAAACTAACCTGATGACGTGGTTAATATAACTTGTTTTACTACATTTTATATTCGGCTGAGACGAGCTGCCCTCAATTCACTGTCCAGGAATCGGCGTACACTACCGTCTGCGGCTGAGCCGAACTTGTGTCTTTCCGTGGTAATGTGATGAGCTGCTTTGTTCTCCTCTAGGTCATAATGGCAGCACAAAGGTGTGCGAAATTTGGAGTGTGGTCACATCAGTGGCATTGCAGATCAACACGGCCAGGTACTGCCCGTTCTGGTCTTCATTGAGCCTGCAGCTCAAATGATCCCTCCACCAACGATACAGCATGTGAGCATCACCTTTATAAAATTTGGTACAAAGGAGGGTATGTACAGTGAACTGTATTAATGTGACCTATCAACCGGAGTTCTGTAGAATGAGTGTGTAGTACATACAGAAGAACACATGAAAAGAACAAAAATGAAATTAAGTGTAAAAAATATAAACACTATATTTGTCAATAATTAGATATTTAAAACAAGCTCGCAAAAATCACTACAGCTCTCTTACGGAAATATGTACAGTTAAATTACTTTTTTCATGTTGTAGACCACTGACAGTGTCCCGTATGAATAGGTGAAACATGTTTGGTAGGCGAAAGTTAAGCTTTCAGTTGCCACAGACAGGAGTTTTTCCTTATTTACTTGATTATGCGTAACAGATGTAGTCACACAAGTAAAAATGGCTGACAGTATTGATAGTTTGAGTTAATAATTAAAATTTGGTCAACTCAAGTTTACATGAATCAGCTGGTCAATGACATCATGTTATATTTCGTCCGGCCCCTTCGCTTTTTTATTTCATTTTGTTCGTAGTTGATCGTTGTGTTCTCTCGTTGCGGACGTCACATGACATCCGTTCAGTTCGTTGTTCGTCCTTTCACTCAGTTTTTTATCACAGAGGCCAACCAGTTCCCTGACCGAATACGCTGAGCTAACCGTGCCGGTAAATTTTCATTTTTGTTCGTTTTCGTTCGTTGTATCTGCTCGGGGCGGACGTCGCAAGACACCCGTTTCAGTTCGTCGTTGATCATTTAACTCAGCAGCTAACCCTCTGGCCGAACACGCTGAGCTACCGTACCGGCTGATTGCCACTCGCCGGCCGAAGATCCTCAGGTGATGACCTCCAGCCGTCACTGCCATGCGGTTATTTCATTTCATAATATTTTTCTTCTGTTCTTCTTAATTCTCGCTCTCTATGTTCCCTTCTTTCTTTGTCCATGTCGTTCCTCTCGTATTTTGTGTTTTCTTCTGGAACGCTAGACTTTTTGCACGTTTTCCCTCAAATCATGTCTCTTTTCTCCGTTCTTTTCTGTTATTCTCAACCCCTCTAGACCATTCTTACTTTGATGAAATTTGTGTTTTTGGATTTAATCAAAGAGGTTGGCTTTTTTATAGCCTTTTGTTTCCCACTGTCAATTAGGCATAAAATTTAATACTTCGCTTTCACATTGTATTTATTATATTCTTAGTTTTGTCATATACCTCCTTCTTGCTATTCAGTTTTCAAATCCCATCTTCATACCTAGGATTCAAAATGTTGTGAGCTATTCTTCAAATTATTTATGTATTTAGCTATGTTCACTGAGAGGCTTTCTGAGGCGTAAAGATAACCACATTCAATCACCACACGGCAATGTCTCAGTTTTGTATTACTTCATGAATATTTTCATTGTATACATTCCCTTTAGGTGCAATGCCATTTCCGTTTCTATGGCTCTGTTTATCTTAGCTGCTTTGCCCAAGCATTTTGCTGGTTTATTTCTCCCAAGAGCTCAAATTCTGAAATTTTCTTTATTTTTCTGTGTTTTTATTCAGTAATGTATTATACTTTGCTGCATGCTAATCGTTGTTCTTGTAAATTGCTGCATCGCCAGCAGCTGCATAGCGGAATTCTCCCAAGTCATCAGTGGTATCGAAGAACGGAAGTACCCAGGTCGGAAAAAAACTAGCACTCATATTCCAAGTTTCAGGTTTGGAAAATTCTCCTTCAGGCAGCACAAAGGTCATGTTCAAATAATGGAATCCGGGAACACTATACAAAACTCTTAAGCAAAACAATCTAAATCTACATCTATAACTACACTTCACAAGAAAACCTTGTGGTATGTGCTGAATAGTAGTTTTATACCAGTGTGACTTCGCCCTTTTCCTTTTACAGTCACTTATGGTTCGTAGAAACAACGATTGCCGGTAAGCTCTCGTGTACGCTCGAACGTCTTTAGCCTTATTTTCGTTGTCTTCTCGCAAAATACACGTAGGGGGAAGTAATATATTGGTTGAATCTTCTAGGTATGTACGCTCTTAGTACTTTAACAGAACGCCTTTGGGGTTGGGGTTGGGTCTCATCGGAATACAGAAGGACGGGGAAGGAAGTCGGCCGTGCGCTTTGAAAGGAACCATCCCGGCATTTACCTGGAGACATTTAGGGAAATCATGGAAACCCTAAATCAGTATGGCCGGACTTGGGATTGAACCGTCGTCCTCCCGAATGCGAGTCCAGTGCCTAACCACTGCACCACCTCGCTCGGTCAGAACGCCTTTGTTACAGCCTCTGCCACTGGAGTTGGATGGGGATATCAGTAACGCATTCACACTTACTGACTGAAGCTGTAACGAAACGTGATACTCTTCTATCCATCTATGTCTTTTTCTCACTGGGTCCTATCTGGTATGTGTACGATACTGACGAGCAGTATTCAAGTATTGGCTGAACGAGTATTGATGGACTACAATAGTAGAGGGGCTACCTTCGTTCTACCAAAGTCTCCATTATTGCCAGATGTATCCAAGAAGGCGACGATGACGTTATCCAAGATGGCGGCCTGTATACTTGGCAACAGCGCATGACGTCATCCAATATGGTGGCCATGAGATCGTCCTAGATGACGGATTTTGGTGGGAAGATAGTCAATTAAGCTACCTCCACTAACATAACTCCCCTCCCATTCACTCCCCCATAAAATGGAGGGGAGTTCAAATTACATCAGGACGATGCAACATATCTCTACTAACACAAGAAAATGGTGGGAAAATAGGTCACTTGGGATACTTCCACTAACCTAAGTCATCCGACCGCCACCTCTTTCTAGTAAATGGCGGGAAGAGGACTCAGTCAGTGCTGGACATAAGTCTTTATATTGCATGCAGTATTTGTTTAAACAATTAGAGGCAGTACCACCATTAAGTGTAGTCACTATGGGGTCCAGAGTCTAACTGACCTAGTAGACAGTACTGCCACCAGAGGGCACTGTTGTCTGCTCCGTAATATAATCCAAGATGGCAGTCTGGGGTGGGGGCAAATGGCAGGAAAGAGTCTAATCACCAAGAGTCCTAGAGTCCAACTGATATACACTCCTGGAAATTGAAATAAGAACACCGTGAATTCATTGTCCCAGGAAGGGGAAACTTTATTGACACATTCCTGGGGTCAGATACATCACATGATCACACTGACAGAACCACAGACACATAGGCACAGGCAACAGAGCCTGCACAATGTCGGCACTAGTACAGTGTATATCCACCTTTCGCAGCAATGCAGGCTGCTATTCTCCCATGGAGACGATCGTGGAGATGCTGGATGTAGTCCTGTGGAACGGCTTGCCATGCCATTTCCACCTGGCGCCTCAGTTGGACCAGCGTTCGTGCTGAACGTGCAGACCGCGTGAGACGACGCTTCATCCAGTCCCAAACATGCTCAATGGGGGACAGATCCGGAGATCTTGCTGGCCAGGGTAGTTGACTTACACCTTCTAGAGCACGTTGGGTGGCACGGGATACATGCGGACGTGCATTGTCCTGTTGGAACAGCAAGTTCCCTTGCCGGTCTAGGAATGGTAGAACGATGGGTTCGATGACGGTTTGGATGTACCGTGCACTATTCAGTGTCCCCTCGACGATCACCAGTGGTGTACGGCCAGTGTAGGAGATCGCTCCCCACACCATGATGCCGGGTGTTGGCCCTGTGTGCCTCGGTCGTATGCAGTCCTGATTGTGGTGCTCACCTGCACGGCGCCAAACACGCATACGACCATCATTGGCACCAAGGCAGAAGCGACTTTCATCGCTGAAGACGACACGTCTCCATTCGTCCCTCCATTCACGCCTGTCGCGACACCACTGGAGGCGGGCTGCACGATGTTGGGGCGTGAGCGGAAGACGGCCTAACGGTGCGCGGGACCGTAGCCCAGCTTCATGGAGACGGTTGCGAATGGTCCTCGCCGATACCCCAGGAGCAACAGTGCCCCTAATTTGCTGGGAAGTGGCGGTGCGATCCCCTACGGCACTGCGTAGGATCCTACGGTCTTGGCGTGCATCCGTGCGTCGCTGCGGTCCGGTCCCAGGTCGACGGGCACGTGCACCTTCCGCCGACCACTGGCGACAACATCGATGTACTGTGGAGACCTCACGCCCCACGTGTTGAGCAATTCGGCGGTACGTCCATCCGGCCTCCCGCATGCCCACTATACGCCCTCGCTCAAAGTCCGTCAACTGCACAAACGGTTCACGTCCACGCTGTCGTGGCATGCTACCAGTGTTAAAGACTGCGATGGAGCACCGTATGCCACGGCAAACTGGCTGACACTGACGGCGGCGGTGCACAAATGCTGCGCAGCTAGCGCCATTCGACGGCCAACACCGCGGTTCCTGGTGTGTCCGCTGTGCCGTGCGTGTGATCATTGCTTGTACAGCCCTCTCGCAGTGTCCGGAGCAAGTATGGTGGGTCTGACACACCGGTGTCAATGTGTTCTTTTTTCCATTTCCAGGAGTGTAGTTCACAGTAATGCCACCGGAGGGCGCTGTCATGTATTCTGTGATGTAATCCAATATGACAGGGGGAAATGGTGGGAAAGAGTGAGGTCACCATGGGGTCCGGAATCCAACGACCTAGTACACAGTACTGACACCAGAGGGCGCTGTCCTCCATTCCGTAACATTACCCAAGATGCCTGTCTGATGTTGAAAATGACTCAGCCTGTGCTGGGCTGCTGGAGAGAGGAAGAGGTGTACTTTATTCATTTTGGAACAATTTATTTAGGGATGGAGTTTAAAATGTGTATTTATCACATTGATACAAAACACACTCTCTAACATACTCGGGGTCACGCCACACAGCCTACAGATCTGTAAATTACTCGAAAATTAATGAAATAACGCTTTGCAGACACGCAGCCAACTCGTAAATTATCGGAATAATTTCAGTACACAGCACACAAACATGCAAACTTCTACTAAATAATAAAGTACACTGATGTGCTGACACAAAATCAAATCGTAATCTGTCCAAATAATGCATAGCACAGCCTACAGTCCTGCTCACAAAATAATGCAACAGACACACAAACAAGGTGCGCAGGCACCGCCCTCTGCCGCCTGCCCACTGTACCACACAGGAGGCTACTGCACATGCTCCCAGAAGTTCCGAAGACACCGGCAGCCATCATGAAGTGATGCAGACATCAACTGCCAAGCCATGCACAGGTGCCCATTCAGGCACTCAAGCATAAGGCAGAGGCATACCTTTCATGCTTGACACATGACAAATTCCTCTTGAAATATGTGATCACCTAGGCGCCGTTGCTGATGCGGCTGGAGAGGAGCAAAGACCTATTTGCAGAGCGCAGATGCTCCAAGGGCGCATGTGCATCAATGCTGCAGTGAGACACCATGGGATGCAAGCCAGTGTTCTCATGCTGCTGCTGCCTACAGTGAGCAGGTGAAAGTTTGGTTTAGTTTCAGGTATACAGTTAGAGTTCTTCAAGTGTTATACCGACGTCACAGAACTCCAAGGCAAGCTCACGAAGGTCGCATACACGACACGCCTCTTGGCAGCATGTGTGTTTACCATTGTGGAAGTGATACCTGTGGATACTGATATCACAGAATAGCACAGGATGCATTGTCCCTAGCGATCCTAATGGGATATGGGAGCACCATCTAGCCATGAATGTGTACCCAGTGTGGCTGAGGCATCATGCAAAATGTTGATCCTGCTATCAATAGATGTCTTAGAAATGCTAAACTTTCACACTCTGATGTTCAAGCTCCTGTCCTCAGTGGAAGAGCAGTGTAACTGAATAAGAGTCTATCTGTATTTGACGATCTGCAGGCAACTTTGTAGGGTATAATTGTGGATGCTATATGTTGATCTTCACAAAGTACAATCATAATGCTCTATTCATTCACAAGACGTCCTTTGTGACAGGACGTAGGAGTGTCTAAAAAATGATTCCAACAAGACGGAGGCAAGGTATGTATGGAAAGTTCTGAGAAAGCAAGTGTTCAAAGACAAGTTGAAGCAGACCATCTTTCTCTGGTGGAAATGCCATCACGTATCCGCCACTATGGCATTAGGACTTCTCCAGACCTGTAGCTGTAGGATACCGAAAATTCCGGCCATATTTTTCTCTTCTGTAAGACAGTGTTTCGAATTCCATTTGCATAATTATTGCTCGCTTTACAAACAACAAGAATGATTTTATGATTAACGGTGTTTTTGACAGCGTGCACAGATTTTTAATGGTGAGAATGTTTAATGTTTCTGAGATGTAAATTGAAAGCGATGCCTAAGCCATGCTCCGTACGCATGCATGGGAAGATTCAGCTCACATATCCCGTTACATTCAGTAGAGACAATTCATCCTGTGCTATTCTGTGACATCAGTATCTGTAGGTATCGCGTCAGCAATGGTTAACACATGTGCTGAGCAGAGGTGTATCCCATATGGGACCGGCATGGGCACACCCTGAGTTATGTGATGTCAGTATGAAGAACTCTAACTGCATACCCGAAAATAGACCCAACTTTCACCTGCTTGCTGTATGCAGCAGCAGCATGAGAGTGATGGCTCATGCTGGCCTGCTTCTGGCAGTGGGTCATGGCAGCATCAATGCGTGCGCCCTTGGAGCATCTGCGCTGTGCAAATAGGTCTTCACTCCCATCCGGTCACATCAAAAATGGCGCCTAGGTGATCACATATTTAGAGAGGAATTTGTCACGTGTCACACATGCTTGAGGGATGAGAAATAGGCATCTGAGCGTGGCTTGACAGCTGATGGCTGCATCACTTCGTGGAGCTGCCGGTGCATCCCGGCTTCTGGGAGCATGAGTTGTAGCCTCTTGTACGGTCTAGTGGACAGTGGATGGCCAGCTGTGACTGCACACGTTGTTTAAGTGTCGGTAGCATTATTTTGCAAGCAGGACAGTAGGCTGTGCTATGCGTTATTGGGACAGTTTAGGAGTTGATTTTGTGTCTGCACATCAGTGTACTCCATTATTTAGGAGGTGTTTGCATGTCTGTGCACTGTGTACTGAAATTATTTAAGAAATTTAGGATTTGCCTGCGTTTCTGCAGAGCGTTATTTCAGTAATTTACAATTAGTTTACTGGTTTGTAGACGGTGTGGGGTGACCCCAAGCATGTCAGAGCATGTGTTTTGTATCAGTGTGATAAATGTACTACATAAAATCCATCTCTAAGTAAATTGTTCCAAAATAAATAACGTACACTCCTTCATCTCTACAGCAGCCCAACGCAGGCTGAGTCATTTTCCACTCCACACTAGTGTCTTGGGTTACGTAATGGAATGGATGACAGTGCCCTCTGGTATCAGTGGTGTGTACTACGTCAGTTGGACACTTGACCCCATGGCGAATACACATGATGGTGGTACTGCCTCTAATTGTTTAATCAAATAGTGCTTGCAAAATAAAGACTTATGTCCAGCACAGTTAGAGTCCTCTTCCCAACATTTGCTAGGAAGAGGTGGCAGTCAGATGACTTCCATTAGTGGAGGTAGCGTAAGTGACCTATATTCCCACCATTTTCTTACATTAGTAGAGGTGTGTTGCATCATCCTGATGGAATTTGAACTTCCCTCCATTTTCTGGAGGAAGAGAGGGGAAGGGGTTTAGGTTAGTGGAGGTAGCCCAACTGACCTATCATTCAGCCAAAATCCACCATCTTGAATGACGTCACAGCCGTCATCTTGGATGACGTCATACGCTGTTGCCAAGTCTACAGGCCACCATCTTGGATGATGTCATCGACGCCATCTTGAATACATTTGGCAACAATGAAGAGGGGTAGAATGAAGGTAGCCCCTCTACTTACATTTCCTCATGATTCATTTGATGAATCTAAGTCTAGCACCCCTGTTACTTGCGATTAATTTTACGTGCTCGTTCCCTTTCACACCACTCCGTATGCATACCCATAGATCTTTTATTGAGGTAACTGCTTCTAGCAAATGACCTGCAATATTGTAATTATATTATAAAAGGTCCTCCAGTCTATGAATTTGCAATGTTTTATTTCTGTTTATGTCAAAGAACGAAGTCAACCAAAAAAAAAAAAAAATAGGTAAAGGATTTAAATATGACATTAACAAGGATGATTTCACAAATTCAAACATTATGGACAGCACAATAGATACATAACATACCGTAGAACAAGAAGAGAAAACTAAAACTACTGTTTAAATACTCGACTACTGAGGTGTAATGGTATCAGAGAAGCAGACACTATCAAATGACAGAATGTTCCCTTTTGTGCAATGATATGGAATGCAGGATGATGGGTTGCATACTACCAGCACCGCAGTGAGCTGTGAAACAGAATTGCATAATTATGAATGACATTCTACAGGGTGTTACAAAAAGGTACGGCAAAACTTTCAGGAAACATCCCTCACACACAAAGAAAGAATATATGTTAATCGGACATGTGTCCAGAAACGCTTACTTTCCATGTTAGAGCTCATTTTATTACTTCTCTTCAAATCACATTAATCATGGAATGGAAACACACAGCAACAGAACGTACCAGCGTGACTTCAAACACTTTGTTACAGGAAATGTTCAAAATGTCATCCGTTAGCGAGATTACATGCATCCACCCTCCGTCGCATGGACTCCCTGATGCGCTGATGCAGCCCTAGAGAATGGCGTATTGTATCACAGCCGTCTACAATACAAATGTGCAGGAGCTCCATCGTGCATGAACCACATGTTATGTCGTACTTGTAAAGTCACATGTTCTAGCAGCACAGGTAGAGTATCCCGTATGAAATCACGATAACGTGCTCCACTGAGCGTAGGTGGAAGAACATGGGGCCCAATCAAGACATCACTAACAATGCCTGCCCAAACGTTCACAAAAAAATCTGTGTTGATGACGTGATTGCACAATTGCGTGCAGATTCTCGTCATCCCACACATGTTGATTGTGAAAATTTACAATTTGATCACGTTACTGACGAAACTAAAATGAGCTCTAACATGGAAATTAAGCATTTCCGGACACATGTCCACATAACATCTTTTCTTTATTTGTGTGTGAGGAATGTTTCTTGGTCGGCCTCGGTAGCCGAGCGGTCTAGGCGCTTCAGTCCGGAGCAGCGCGACTGCTGCGGTCGCAGGTTCGAATCCTGCCTTGGGCATGGATGTGTGTGATGTCCTTAGGTTAGTTAGATTTAAGTAGTTCTAAGATCTAGGGGACTGATGACCTCTGATTTTAAGTCCCATAGTGCTGAGGGCCATTTTTGAACCAATGTTTCTTGACAGTTTGGCAGTACCTTTTTGCAACACCCTGTATAGATCCTGTTTTCCACATGCTCACACAAGCATTGGTGACAGAAGATCGGTGACATGTGTACTCTCCTTGGCAACAGTCATTAGGCAGCGTAGCACATGGGGGCGCTCTCTGCTCCAGGAGTACGAGTAAACTGTTTGCTGCCTAGGTAAAGTAGCACCAGCGGGTGCAGTCTTGCAGATAGGTTACAAGGCTTTTGTTAGGTAGTACCATATGTTGAATGGCCAACTACTTTCAGTAGCTGGACATGCGTGTGCGCAAACAGACTCCCAACCTAGGAGCCGTTAGGGGTGCCCAGATTACTGGGTGAAGAGGTCCAAGAAGAGGACGTCACTTGGTGGCACTGCCTCAGTACTTGGAACCACCTAGTCTAGTAGTGGCTTGTAGATCAGTGGCTCATTGATGACGCTGCTGCGCATAGCTGAAGCTGCTTGGCCCACATGGGACTAATGGTTTGCTTCTATGGCGTTGACAGTGGTCAAACATAACGTGATGCTCTCGTCTGAGCACCAAGTATTTACAATTGCTCTCTCTAGAGGTGTCACTACTGGTGGCGTGTTTAGATGTCCTACTGTGCCGCTCCCCTGGTGTTGTGGACATGAATACACACATCGCTTGGATTTTTCTACAGTGTGTAGAGGAATTTTGGATGAGGATGGAAACTGTCAGGGTGCACCGTATTAAAACTCGTCCAAGTTTCCCAAGTAATTTATTATCTCCAGCTACAGTGCCCCTGTTCCTCTCGGTCTGCATCACTAGGTCCCACAATGCTGAGGACACCACTTTCCTGTCTTCGAAATAGCTTGGTGTGGAATGGCTGCCTCAGTGACCCATGCAACGCCGTGCTATGTGTCGGCCTTGAATGGCGGCAGAGTTGTGATGACGGTCAGGATGCGCCAGCAGTCGACTCAGCAGTCTTCGCCCCTGATGCCTCAGTGTTGTCCGCTGAGAGCTGCAAGGCAGCCCGCGGCGTGCTTCCTCGCCATCGTGGCTAAGATCGCAGTGACCACAAGCACCCGCTATCTGGTGTCCAAATTTGCGGCCCTTGCCTCGGAATCCCCCCGGTGTGTGTTGAGAGCCAACAAGACTGCCCGCAATAGTGAGCTATGGTGTGGCCTGCCACTGGCTGGCTGCGGACCCCGCATTGCTCTCAGAGCGTCGAACCAGTGACCTGCCAAAGAGTGGAACGCTGGCGCCCCATCTGCTGCTGTGTGTAGCCAGTGGTGTGACACGCCCCACCGCCCAGGAGAGATGTCGCACTTGAATGCCTTGTTAGTGAACTGGCGCCTATTTATCCGCAGCTGTGCACCTCTGTTTTGCTAACATGCTGGTCCGTTTCATGTACTCGTAGCACCTGGGTTTGGTCAGTGGGCTCCTTCTGTCCATAACTTGCTCCTTGAAAACCTCATTTCAGCGGGTCTACGGCCCAGTAGCCTCCATTCTACTTCACAACCGCTGGTAGCGTAGCTTACTGCCAACAGGTCAGCGCCTGGCTGTAACTTCTGCTCGCCAAAATATTGCAGTGAAGCTAACCTTTTTCATCTTAAACCGTGGTGCCACTAGAAGTGATATGGACATCTTAATGCGTCCTGAGTCCCCAATCAGACTGCTGTGAACGAGTTACTTCCACATCTCGTTGAATATAAAAATTTCTAGTATTTGTTGTTGTGGTCTTCAGTCCAAAGATTCGTTTGATGCAGCTCACCATGCTATTCTCTCCTGTGCAAGCCTCTTCATCTCCGAGTAACTACTGAAACCAGCATCCTTCTGAATCTGCTTAGTGTATTGATCTCAGGGACTGTTATGGTGACTGCTTGATGCCTCAGAATATATTCTGTCAACCGATCCCTTCTTCTAGGCAAGTTAGGTACGTGATCTACCCATCTAATCTTCAGTATTCTTCTACAGAACCACATTTCAAAACCTTGTATTCTCTTCTTGTCTACACTGTTTATCGTCCATGTTTACATCGGTACATATGGCTCTGAGCACTATGGGACTTAATATCTGAGGTAATCAGTCCCCTAGTACTTAGAACTACTTACCGAACTAACCTAAGGACACCACACACATCCATGCCCGAGGCAGGATTCAAACCTGCGACCGTAGCGGACTCGCGGTTCCAGACTGAAGCGCCTAGAACCGCTCCGCCACCTCGGCAGGCACATCGGTACATAGCTACACTCCATACAAATACTTTCAGAAAAGACTTCCTGTCACTCAAGTCTATACATGATGTCAACAAATTTCTCTTCTACAGAAACGCTTTCCTTGCTGTTGCCAGTCCACGTTTTATATCTGGTCAACTTCGACCATCCTCAGTTATTTTTCTACCCATATTGCAAAATTCATGCCCTATTTTAGGTGTCTCACTTCCTAATCTAATTCCCTCAGCATTACCTGATTTAATTCGACTAAGTACCTTGCACAGGATAGAGTAGAATGGAGAGCTGCATCAAACCAGTCTCTGGATTGAAGACCACAACAACAACAAACATTCCATTATCCTCATTTTGATATTGTTGATGTTCACCTTATATCCCCCTGTCAATACAATTCCCATTCTGTTCAACTGTTCTTCCAAGTCATTAGCTGTCTCTGACATAATTATGTACAATGTCATCCGCATACCTCAAGGTTTTTATTTCTTCTCCCTGGGCTATAATTCCTGCTCCAAATTTTTCTTCAGTTTCCTTTACTGCTTGTTCAATGAACATATAGAATAACATCGGTAATAGGCTACAACCCTGTATCATTCCCTTCTCAGTCATTGCTTCCCCTTCATGCCCCTCGACTCTTATAACTCCCTGCTGGTTTCTGTACAAATTGTAAATAGCCTTTCACTCCCTCTATTTTATACCTGACACTTTCAGAATTTGAAAGAGAGTCTTCGGTTCAACATTATCAAAAGCTATCTCTAAGTCTCCAAACACTAGACACATAGGTTTGCCTTTCCTTAAGCTAGCTTCTAAGATAAGTCGTAGGGTCAGTATTGCCCGCGTTTTCTTACATTTCTACGAAATCCAAACTGATCTTCCCCAAGGTCGGCCTCTACCAGTTTTTCCATTCGTCTATAAGGAATTCGTGTTAGTAGTTTACAACCGTGACTTATCAAACTGATAGCTCGGTAATTTTGGCACTTGTCAGTACCAACTTCCTTTGGAATTTAAATTATTATATTCTTCTTGAAGTATGAGGGTATTTCGCCTGTCTCATACATCTTATCCACCTAATGGAAGGTTTGATCAATAGTTCTGACGGAATGTTGTCTACTTCCGATGCCTTGTTTCGACTTAGGTTTTTCTGTGCTCTATTAAATTTTTCATGCTGTATCATATCTCCCATATCATCTTCATCTACGTCCTCTTTCATTTCATTAATATTGCCCTCAAGTACATCGCCCTTGTTTAGACCTTCTATATACTCCTTCGTCCTTTCGGCTTTCCCTTCTATGCTTAGGACTCGTTTACCATCCGAGTTCCTGATATTCATACAGGTGATTCTCCTTTCTCCGAAGGTCCCTTTAACTTTTCTGCAGGCGACATCTATCTTAGCCCCAGTGATATCTGCTTTTACATACTTACATTTGTCCTCTAGCCATTCCCGCATAGCCATTTTGCACTTTCTGCCGATCTCATTCTTGATATGTTTGTATTCCCGCTCGCTTGTTTATGCAGTGCATTTCTATATTTTCTCCTTTCATCCATGGAATTCAGTATCGCTTGTGTTGTCCAAGGATTTCTACTAGACCTCGTATTTTTAACTTCTTGATCCTCTGCTGCTTTCACTATTTCATCTGTCAAAGATACTCATTCTTCTTCTACTGTATTCTCTTCTCCTGTTCTTGTCAATCGTTCACTAATTCTCTCTCTGAAGCTCTCTACAACCACTAGATCTTTTATTTATCCAGGTCCTATCTCCGTATATTTCTACCTTTCTGCTGTTTCTTCAGTTTTAATCTACAGTTCATAACCAACGCATTTTGGTCAGAGTGCCCATTTGCCACTGGAAATGTCTTACAAATTGAAACATTGTTCCTAAATCTTTGTCTTATCATTATACAAGGAATCTGAAATATTCTGCTGTATCCATGTCTTTTCCACGTATACACCCTTCTTTCATGACTCTTAAACCAAGTGTTAGCTGCGATTAAGTTGTGCTCTGAGCAAAACTCTACCAGTTAGGTTCCTCTTTTAGTTCCTACCCCCAGTCCATATTCACTAACTACTTTTCCTTCTATTTCTTTTCCTACTTTCGAAGTCCTGTCCCCCATGGCTATTAAATTTTCGTCTCACTTGCCTATGTGAAAAACTCCTTTTATCTCATCGTGCATTTCTTCAATCTCTTCACCATCTGAGGAGCTAGATGGCATATAAACCAGTACTACTGTGGTACGCGTGGGCTGGACGTCTATCTTGGCTACAATAATGCGTTCACTATGCTGTTCGTAGTAGCTTATCCGCGTTCCTATTTTTAGAGTCATTATTAAACCTACTCCTGCATTACCCCTATTTCATTTCGTATTTATAGCCCTGTGCTCACCTGACCAGAATTCCTGTTCCTCCTGCCGCAGAACTGCACTAATTCCCAATATATCTATCTTTAACCTATCCATTTCCCTTTTTAAATTTTCTAACCTACATGCCCGATTAAGGGATCTGACATTCCACGCTCTGATCCGTAGAACGGCAGTTTTGTTTCTCCTGATAATAGCGTCCTCTTGAGTAATTCCCGTCTGCAGATCCAAATGGGGGACTGTTTTAGCTGCGGAATATTAAAACCAAAAGGACGCCATCATCATTTAACTGTACAGTAAAGCTGCATGCCCTCGGGAAAATTTACAGCTGTAATTTCCCCTTGCTTTCAGCCGTTCGCAGTAGCAGCACAGCAATGCTGTTTTGGTCGATTTTACAAGGCCAGTTTAGTCAATCATCCAGACTGTGGCCCCTGCAACTACTGAAAAGTCTACTGGCTGTCTTCCGGAACACCAGGTTTGTCCGGCATCTCAACAGATGCCCCACCTTTGCGGTTGCTCTTACGGTACGGCAATGTGCATCGCTGAGGCACGCAGGCCACCCCACCAACGGCAAGGTCCATGGTTCATGGGGGGTCGAGTATTTATTGCACAACATATGTGACTCACAGGATGTTATCATTTTCAAAAATCTCGTTTCCGTACGTTGAACCATTTATGAGATATAATGATTTTTATGCCCACATGATTCGCGATGCGCAAAGACGTTAATGGGCGCGTCACGCGCGTCCATCCTTCAGATGTAAAATCCAGTAACTCGAGAGTGAAAAGAAGTATCGTTCTGCTCTCAGGTTTAAATAAAATGTCCATATCTTATCTAGTTTTAATTTCCTGCAATGTATAAGCCAACGTCAATCATACGCAAACTTCACACAATGCATTTTGCCGCTGCAAAATCTCAAAAATTTTGTGGAATATTTTACTTATTTTGATTCAACGCAGTAAGCGTAAAGTACAACTAAACGGAATTTAGTTATTTATCGAGTGAAGATATCTGACTGAAAGATGTGCAAAAATGTAAGTTTTTCGGACAATTGTTTTCGAAGAATCGGATGACTAGTATTTTAATCGAACAGAGCACAGGTACCATTATTTGGCGAGTAGTACAGCCACAATAAAAGCCGCTTCGGCACAGAATGCAAAGAGGACTTCTGTAGCAGCAGAAGGGTTAATTTCGTTGTTACAGAGCCTCACGTTCACTCATGTAAGTGACCAAGGGCAGCGTTTTGCAATGGCATGTGGAAATTCAGCTCACCCCTGTTGTGGACTGGAGTCTTGCACCATGCCATGCCAGCAACATTCCAGCACCCGGCAGCAGAGTTTCTTAGGAAGTTTGCTTACCCACTTGTCAACAGGTTACGAAATCTGGATGGTGGATAGTGCTACGTCATCGGGAACTGATACCGAAAAAGGAAAATGACTTCATCAAAAACAAGAAAACATACAGAAACTGAAAGAAACATAACAAGGAAGCACTAACAGTCAAATTAACAATGATGAAAACACAGAAAACAAGTAGGGATGGGGAGTGGGGGGGTTGAGTCGAAAGAGAGTTGGGGCAATAGCTACTAAAGCAGAAAACGTAAACCTGTAGTGCTCATCGATAAATAAAATACATAACTGAAAGGAAGACAACATTATTGTGGAAAAATAATGATGAAGGACTAAGCTTTCATCTAACAGATTTCAAATGAGACCGAAAAACTCATTAATAATACTAACAGAAAGAAACAAAACGTAGTAAAAAAGGGCAGCTCCAGTGCTTAAAAAGTCTAAAACACCAACAATACAGAAACAAAAGATTTACATGAGATAAGTCCTAAATTCCAGAATTGTTGTTGCCACATACTACATTTCAAAGTTCAACCAGAAATGATTAGCTTAAAATTACAAACTAGTGGACAAAAGAAGTTGAAAATGCCCCATATAGTAGAAAAAAAAACATACACACATCCTACAAATAGGAAACCTGATACATTTTGATTGGAAATAAATTTCAACACCAATCCACGATCAACATTGTAAAAGAACCACTGACAGGGAGCCCAGAAGGCCAAAGACGACTAAAGAGCTGATAAAATTCCATAGTTAGTCACTGACAACACGTACTTTCACTGTAACGGTTCATTCCATTTACAAAAGGAAGAACTCCTAATGGAACGACAAATCGAAAAAAATTTGCAAATATCCAAGTGAATCACACTGTAAAATATTTTTACGGAAATTACAGAAATAAAATAGTTAAGTATGCTATTGGCAAATATACGTGGACGATATAATTTGCCTACTAGATGAACTAGAGGAATGTATAGACGGTTTGCACATGGAGGTACATAATATACAACGTGGTATACAATTTACCAAGGAAGTAGAAACGGAAGAAACAATACACTACCTGAACCACAAAACCGCAATATCTAACAACAGAGAAAGCTTCCACATTGTGGTAAAGAAACATCTATAGGTATGACAATACTGAAGAACCAAAATCATCTGCAACCTCAAAATCTGGAAGCCATCGGACCCAATAAACTGAGAAAACCTGTAAGCAAAAGACGTATCAGGAAGACCTAAATGTGATAATGAGCGTAGCACAGAACAGTAAAAAAGTCATACAACGCCACTGAAATGGAAATAAAAATTTATGTCCGCCTAATCATAGACATTCTAGATATGTCCATATGTAGCTGACTGACTCTGAGCACTATGGGACTTAACATCTATGGTCATCAGTCCCCTAGAACTCAAAACTACTTAAACCTAACTAACTAACCTAAGGACGTCACACAACACCCAGTCATCACGAGGCAGAGAAAATCCCTGACACCGACGGGAAACGAACCCGGGAACTGTCCACATGTAGCAGTAACACCTAATGCTCACCAGAAAACGCATCCCCTAACAGAGACACAAAGTGGGACGCCGTTTCATACCACAACCAACTCACACAAGATTAGTAACATCTAGAAAAGCAATAAATTTACGTATATTTCTAGAAAAGTAGCACGATATAAAAGAAACTACAAGCTCAGACAGAAGTGGTAAGAAAGTGGAATAGGTCAGGAATAAATGAACCTTCTTGGCAGATAGGTCAGTTGGTAGAGCACTTTCTCGTCCGAGAGTTCGAGACTCGATCCGGCACTCTCCGCTGCAGAGTGAAAATCTCATATAATTATATATTGTGACGACTGCAGGAAATTTTAATATCAGGTACAAAAGGCGTATAAACGTACTGTAGAGTGGATATACCCGTACCAGACATAAATAATACCTACCAAAACAAATTCATCACAACAATAAAATGGTTCAAATGGCACTGAGCACTATGGGACTTAACATCTGTGGTCATCACTCCCCTAGAACTTAGAACTACTTAAACCTAACTAACCTAAGGACATCACACACATCCATGCCCGAGGCGGGATTCGAACCTGCGACCGTAGCAGTCGCACGGTTCCGGGCTGAAGCGCCTAGAACCGCTCGGCCACCGTGGCCGGCTTCATCACAACACGAGGATAAAATCTGACATGGCATTCATATACAATAACAAAAAAGAAGGGGAATTCTCACTCATCGGGGATAACTTAATGCAGAAGTACACAAATAAAAATATAAATAGGCTAAATGACAAAGAAAATAGCAGCAGACAAAAATATTGTCACTAATGTATACTGTGATATAAAAAATAACAAACACACACATACTCATTAGTATATCATCATCCCTTCCTCAGTCCGTACTACAACACACCACTTTACTCTCACCAACTGCAGCTCATGTGATACATCTGTCATCCCTACAGAAAGTGTGTAAGACCACATTAATTATGAAACACAGTTGGTTATATGCAGTGAAATGTTTGAATTTGAGCTATAATGCGGAAACCTGTATTATGTGTGTCTAGTACATACAGAAGAAACATGGATACATGAAAAGGACCTAAAATTTATTGTAAGTGTAAAAATACACAACCATATATTTACAATGGCTAGAACTTTAATAGTGGCACTTATTTATTTAGAGCTCGTACAAAACAGATACGTGTTTCCAAGTTTTACTGACCTTCAAAGTAGTCACCAGCATTGTGTATAACCCGTTGCCAAAGATGTGGAAGTCGTAGGATATTCTTAGCACTGCCAGTTGTGTTAATAGTTCGAGCGGCGCGGTCTATTGCCCGACGAATTTGCAGCAGTTCTGAAGCGAATAACGTGAAGCGGTTCCTTCAGTTTAGAGATCGAGCTGAGCTTACGAGGGCTTAAGTCAGAGGAGTGAAGTAGGTGGTATAGCACTTAGCAGCCACAAAAGTCAAACAAATTAGTAACAGCATTGTCCTGGAAAATGATGGTTAGGTCCTGCAGAAAGTGTCATCACTTCTGTCTCTCTGCGGTAAATTTTTGGTACACAACCTACGACCAGCTTAGGGACAGAAGTGATGACACTTTCTGTAGGACCGGACCCTCATTTTGCAGGACAATGCTGAAGCATATACAGCGCAAGCAGTTACTAATTTGTTTGACTTTTGTGGCTGCTAAGTGCTATACCATCAACTTCACTCCTCTGACTTAAGCCCTCGGAAGCTCAGCTCGATCTCTAAACTGAAGGAAGCACTTCACGGCATTCGCTTGAGAACTGCTACAAATTCGTCGCTCAATAGACCGCGCCGCTGGAACTGTCAACACAACTGGCACTGCTAAGAGTAACCTAAGACTTCCACATCGCTGGCAACGGGTTCTACACAATGCTGGTGTCTATTCTGAAGGTAAGTAAGACTTTGAAACACGTATCTATTTTGTTCAAGCTGTAAGTAAGTAGTTGCAACTATTAAACTTCCAACCCTCGTGTAAACAGGCAGATACTTTAAATTAGCTCGTAAGTATCTCTACAGATGCCTTCTCAAATATGATTAATTAATTTCATTATATTATTGACTTCCGATGACATCTAGCATGATCAAACAAAACATGTTTGCCAGTTATAAATATAACACTAAATTACGAAAGTTAGAATTTCTCTTATCTATCTGCCGTGAAATAATTGTATGTAATTTGCTGACGAAATCTTGTAATGCTTGCAATAGATAAGGCACACAGTCATTATTATCAATCAATGTGATCTACACTCATAAGTCCTTTTAGAAGTCAATCAGTCCAATGCCTAAATATTAGCAAAATATAACAGCAAATACCGCAATTACGAAGACTATCGACTTTTATGTAGGAAATTCTTAGAAAAACCTTTTATGGCAGTTTCGCTGGTAATGTGGTACTGTATGTCACATATGATAATATAATTTTCTCCATCTATTCCCTATTGGCCTGCTGGCGCTGATAAAATTTCCTCTGACAATTCAGAAGACCTTGAATGTTCCTGGTCGACTGATGTGAATCTCTTCTGGTGCTCTAAGATACGTCTACAGACAAGTCCACAGACAGCTAGAAGTATGTTCTGCAACATTTATCGTCTCATCGTCAGTTAATCTGGTCCAAGTATTTTTTGCAAACGGCTTAAACTTCTACTCATTTAACACTACTGCTACTAATACACCAAGCTATACTCCGTAGGGTTTAACTTACGTGGAAGCAGTTTTCTTTTATGATTGTGTCTCAGAACTCTAACTGCTACCAAATTCTGAGATTCGCCACCTCTCGGTGCTCAGAATTTTGTGATGCTCACAGATTTTCAGTAGTGTTTGAAATTCGGTCACTTTCTATGGTGGATCGCTTAGATTACACTTTTGTCAACAACTGGGAGCATATTGTGTGCTTGATATTAATTTTATGTGGACTTCTGAAGCAAAATCTGAACAAATGGAGGCGTCATTAAGAAATTAATAATAATAATATTTTATTATTCATGTGCATTCCACAGTTGACTACATTGTTATACTCCAAGTTTGACTGGCACTGTCTTAGAGCCTACGCCTCATCCCACCTTTATGCAGGGATGTTAGGTATTTTTCCCAGAAGGGGTTGCTGTGACGAAGGACTTGACAGAAATCTGTGTCAAAGTGCTCGGAAGAAAAACAGTATAAAAGACTCTGATTTGGCTCCTCGTATTCTGTTCTGGGGATAAAACAGCCTTAGTCTAATATTGGTCATATTTACAATAAAAAATAAACCACTTACCATGTCTCTGATGTATTATTTAGATAAACAATTTACGGCTAGATTGAATAGAGGGGCATCCAGTATTAAATAACAATGCCAACTAATGTTGTTAAATTTTAAATAATAAAGGTTTTTGTTCAGGCATTCTCACAATACTACTTTAGCTGGTGACCAACAACTACGTGATTAGTTGGACTGAAATTTTCTCGAATCCCCATTTTGTGGTAAGTGAACACACTATACAAAATAAATAACTACAATAGCTGGAATTCAGAGGTAGAGTTCACAGCTGAAAATTTGCCTACGCTAAACCCCATACTTACTCAAATAAATAGAATTTCAACCAACAATGAATTCATCAATCCTAAATCCCGATCTGTATCACAAAATAATCAGAATCCCATTGCTTAACTGAACTGAAATCAGAATCAGTGCAACTAATTCAGAGCCCACGTCAACTTCACACGCAAAATTACAAGATCTCCTGAACAACCAGAGAAAATAACTAGAGGCGTGATCTCTGCAGAATAACCCTTAGTCCCCAATGAACTCATGCAAAATATTAGAGAGTGTCCTGAGAGATGACGCAAAAAAAAATATCCCTTAAAACTTGCAGCTTGATTACCGCTGGGACATATAGGGTTCTATGTCTTCAAATGCAAAACAAAGACCGCGAAAGATTAAGGCGGTCGCCATGCATTTAAGGTTTCCGCTATTCCCTCCACAGAAACACGCTGCATCCACGTGACAATGATTTCATGTTACCAACAGCCGTATATACAACAATGCAGTAGTTCGCCCAGAATTTAATTTTAAACAAGCGTGAGGTTCCGTCGTAGTGCTGAAAATCAGTTTTTGATCTGTGTGCTGAAAAGTATTACCACAAAAATGAGTATGGCACCACACCCTTAAAACAATTTTCGTGCCGTTTCCATTGCCGTAACCAGAATTAATATAAGATCAATATTTTGTAAATTACGAGAAGAACTATGCTAATTACTAAACACTTATTTCTAAACCACAATAAAATGTATAAACCCCACAAGTTAAATGTTGCATGTGTTATGTAAATACGTTTGCCAGCACACACCTGGTAACATATTGTATAGTTTCTTGTATCAAATGATATACTGATTTCTAATTAAAGTTCAGTTACAAAGTGCCCTACAGGTTAATTAATCACTATGTGATACATTCTTGTATCAAATGATATGCTGATTTGTAATTAAAGTTCAGTTACAAAGTGCCCTACAGGTTAATTAATTACTATGTGATACATTTGAGTAGTTCAGTCACCGTTCATTAATAATCTCTACCGTTTGATGGTATGATCTCGTTCGTCCTGTAAGTATTGTAAAAATTATTAATCATTTACTGAATTTAAGTTAGATAAATTCTATCGGTCTAGTAATTTCCCAAAGATGTTCATTACAAAACATATCTCCATACTAGGAGATCGTAATCATGTCGTCATTATCCTGGCATATCCTCCTCCTCTCTACTAATTATAATTTGCGTTGCAAGTGTGCCAACGTCAACGATATAAGCCATGTCTTAGTGTGTGTGAGAAGCTGTACTGCTATAATTTTTGTTTACTCATTGTATTGTATAGAGAGCAGCTCCAAACGTCATCAAAGAAATCCAGCAGTTGATGTCACGTCATTCATTGTTGAAGAGAACGGTGTGCTGCGCAGCAATGCATCACAGTTTTCCAGCAAGTCTCCAGTGCGCAAACGGTTTGTTTCTGTATTGTCTTGATTATGTTGTATAAATTACTTCTGTCCATATGGTCGCTCTGTATGTGAGGTGTTGTGAAACGCAAATTAGAGTCGGTTGTAACTAACAAAAAAATGTTTACTGTGTGTGTTAATGTGTGAGGCTCACGTGGAAGAGTGAGCAGTGCCTTTGGCTCACTAGCTTTTGCGGAAAGGTACTATTCTTACACGCTCATACAAGGGTGTCTTGGAAGGTACATGCTCATTATTTACATTATGTGGGGAGGTTTGACTCTCTCAGCTTTGACTGCAGACACAGATGTTTGGGAGACCACTTCTACTAATCCATAGTGTACTTGAAGCCATTGTGCTCCCACGCACATTCACTTCATGCTCTTACGTTGAAAGGTAACCATACTGGGGAGTATATAAATGATTGATAGTGTTGGCATAATTTTAGTGTTGAACCAACATTTATTTTATCTAAAAAAAAAGACATAAATAGTGGTAAACAAGATATTGATTGACTACTGTGAACAGTTAACAGGTCGTTTATGACTACACTAGACAAGGGTACTGGGTTGGGAATGACGGCTTAACTCTGGCAGTAAAAATGTGGCTAACCCAATCTGAATTGATCTTACGCTGAACACACTTTGACTGATCAAATGTACTGAAGTTCCTCTATATGCAGTAGCTGCAGCTGAGAGCAAGTGATTGAGATATGTACTCCCTGACAATACCAGAGCGCCAGTACATTACTCTGTTTGCTTCGTGCGGCGATGTAAATTGCAGCTGGCGAGATGTGTGCGGCGGAGTTGAGACGTGGAGGCTGCACCAGTGAATGGATCGCGGCCAGGAAAGAAATATTACAAAAATCTCACGGTCTAGTGAGCAGGCAGACGAAACGGAATTTACTCTCTACCAGAGCCCTCAAATTACTGTAGATTTCAGTGTGTGACAAACACGTTCGCTGGTCGTACCAAGGGCCAATTAGGCTATCTTATACGACAGAGCGCACACGGATACCAAACGTCAAGACTGGTAAACCCAAAATGAATAGGTGTACCCTCGTCAAACAAGCAGTTCGAGGCATCTGAAGTCACATTGTCGGTGCAGTAAGAACTTCGCCACATGCTCCACAGTCTAAACTATTCACAAGTGAAGTCAGTCTCAGTACAGGTCCCAAGTACCAACCACACATGCCGGAGCCTCGACTAGAAGGTCTTCCAGACCAAAGTCCTTTACCCGCGTGCTTCGCACATCTCGAGAAAACAAAAGAAAATCAGTTTTCCCGCAAAGTGTATGAATGACTCCTCCTTCACATCGTCATAAGCCAATCACAAGGCTCTAGAGCCGCTAAATCTCCCCTCCCACACGGCAGCACAAACTCATGTCACACCATGGCAAGAGATAAGGTACCTGCATTTCTGAAGAAAGGAAACCACCAATAACTGGCCTTTTTTAAGTTTTCGCAGAGGGGGAAGAGACTATTTTCTCCGAAGTCGTGTCACTTCCCATGGCAACAAGTGAACAGATACAATCTTAAATATCTTCATTTAAATTGCCTGCTCCTTGGAGCTTGTTAGTCCTAGCTATGAGGTGTAGTAAGGATTCCATCTCTAAACATTTCTCAAACACCAGATTTGTCTTATACAACCGAGGTGGCCGATGGAAGTGGTTCAGAGGCCTATTTGCAGTATCAGTGAACACGAATACTTGTGACTTTTTATTACTCATGGCTCTGCATACAATAACTGGTTTACCGCTGCGCTGTGTAGACGCATTCCTTCAGACTGTCGCCCCCAGCTCAGGCCTCTGCTGGCGCCACAGCAGGTAGCTCGGTATTCTTCTGCTGGAGACCTGTCTCTATGAGGATCTCTCTCTCTGCCCTGTATGGCTGTGGAACTGTCGGGCAAGATTTACTGAGGGATGGGCTTGCTGCCAGTTGCTTTCAAATGGCTCTAAGCACTGTGGGACTTATCTATGGTCATCAGTCCCCTAGAACTTAGAACTACTTAAACCTAACTAACCTAAGGACATCACACAACACCCAGTCATGACGAGGAAGAGAAAATCCCTGACCCCGCCGGGAATCGAACCCGGGAACCCGGGCGCGGGAAGCGAGAACGCTACCGCACGACCACGAGCTGCGGACAGTTGCTTTCAACTCGCAACATGCTGTTTCTACGAGCTAAGAACCATAAAAATACCTCATGCTTTCAGGCTTCATCAGTGACTGCTCAGGCTGTTAACTTTCTAGAGCCTCACTCAAGGTGTGTCATATTGTAATAAAATCTTTAATTATTTTCCGTACGCGGAAGATAGGTAGGAGAGTAACTTGTCCTCTCTCACTGCCCTCTGCCTGCCATTGATTTCTGTATGGATGGTGTCTTACCTCAATATTGTTTAGTGTGACACGAACCAGAGGGAATCACAGAAAACTGTAGGAGAATCTCATTCTTATAACAAATATATACAGGGTGGTCCATTGATCGTTACTGGGCCAAATATCCCACGAAATAAGCGTCAAACGGAAAAACTGCAAAGAACAAAACTTGTCTAGCTTGAAGAGGGAAACCAGATGACGCTATGGTTGGCCCACTAGATGGCGGTGCCATAGGTCAATCGGATATCCACTGTTTTTTTTTTTTTTTTTCAATAGGAACCCCCATTTCTTATTACATTTTCGTGTAGCACGTAAAGAAATATGAATGTTTTAGTTGGACCACTTTTTTCGCTTTGTGAGAGACGGCGCTGTAATAGTCACAAACATATGATTCACAATTTTAGACGAATGGATGTTAACAGGTTGGTTTTTTAAATTAAAATACAGAACGTAGGTACGTTTGAACATTTTATTTCGGTTGTTCCAATGTGATACATGTACATTTGTGAACTCATCATTTCTGAGAACGCATGCCGTTACAGCGGGATTACCTGTAAATACCACATTAATGCAATAAATGCTCCAAATGATGTCCGTCTACCTCAATGCATTTGGCAATACGTCTAACGACATTCCTCTCAACAGCGTGTAATTCGCCTTCCGTAATGTTCGCACATCCATTGACAATGCGCTGTCGCATGTTGACAGGTGTTGTCGGTGGATCACGACAGCAAATATCCTTCAACTTTCCCCACAGAAGAATTCCGGGGACGTCAGATCCGGTGAAGGTGCGGGCCATGGTATGGTGCTTCGACGACCATCATGAAATATGCTATTCAGTACCGCTTCAACCGCACGCGAGCTATGCGCTGGATATCCATCATGTTGGAAGTACATCGACATTCTGTCATGCAGTGGAACATCTTGTAGTAACATCGGTAGAACATTACGTAGGAAATCAGCATACATTGCACCATTTACATTGCCATCGATAAAATGGGGGCCAATTATCCTTCCTCCCACAATGCCGCGCCATACATTAACGCGCCAAGGTCGCTGATGGTCCACTTGTGGCAGCCATCGTGGATTTTCCGTTGCCCAATAGTACATATTATGCCGGTTTATGTTACCGCTGTTGGTGCATCACGCTTCGGCTAAATAGAACATGTGCAAAAAGTCTGTCATCGTCCAGTAAAATCTCTTGTACCCAGTGGTAGAACTGTACACGACGTTCAAAGTCGTCGCCATGCAATTCCTGGTGCATAGAAATATGGTACGGGTGCAATCGATGTTGGTGTAGCATTCTCAACACCGACGTTTTTGAGTTTCCCGATTCTCGCGCAATTTGTCTACTACTGACGTGTGGATTAGCCGCGACAGCACCTACAACATCTTCTTGGGCATCATCATTTCTTCCAGGTCGTTGTTGACTTTTCACATGTGGCTGAACACTTCCTGTTTCCTTAAATAACCTAACTATCCGCCGAACGGTCCGGATATTTGGATGATGTCGTCCAGGATACCGAGTAGCATACATAGCACACGTCCGTTGGGCATTTTGATCACAATAGCCATGCGCCAACACGATATCGACCTTTTCCGCAATTGGTAAACGGTCCATTTTAACACGGGTAATGTATCACGACGCAAATATCGTCCGCACTGGTGGGATGTTACGTGATACCACGTACTTTACGTTTGTGACTATTACAGCGCCATCTATCACAAAGCGAATAAAGCGGTCCAACTAAAACATTCATATTTCTTTACGTTGAAAAGCCTCAAAGCTTTTCATGTTTATAATTAAAGGCGATAATCCCTTTTAAAATCAGTCATTAGTTTATGGCAATATATGAAGTGTGATGGAGGTGAATTATCGTGTCATGAAGCATCGGTAAAGGGCTATGATTCTTCTCTTTGCAAACTTGGTACACTTTGTGCATGAAAGATATTCTTCTGATGCGTTCCTAGCTGGAAAGCCCGGCGACCAGGTGGACACTGGTAGTGCCATCGAGCGAGCGGCGGTCGCGCGCCCGTGTCGGCACGCTTCACAGAGGGCAGGCTCCCAGAGGATTAGGGACAGGCGAAGACGCTGCATACGTCAACATGCTGCCAACGGAAGCCGTGGACATTCGCACGTGTGCCCGAGGCAGCGGAAACTACAAACTTCGAGCGAAAAACAGTTTTGTCACGATTATAGGTAACGTGGACAGAGCGGCGAGTTGAGTAGCAACACGACTTGGGTGTCCAAGAATATCAAGTGGCCTGGGGAATTATGGCCGTTTCCTGCGAGCAGAACACCCGGAAACGTAGCGCCAATACTCAAAGGGAGAAGTCTTGGTTTCTTTGTATACTCTGTCACACACAGAGTAGCGCTCTGTTTTCCTCGCGGGTGCAACGGCAAGGAGGGAGGAAATTTTGAAAGGGGCTTCTTCATTGGCAAGAATCTAATGTTCGCTTTGAAAAGTAGTACCAGCTACGTAATTTGCGGAAGGGCGGAGACAAGACGCTAGCCGGCCGGGGTGGCCGAGTGGTTCTAGGCACTACAGTCTGGAGCCGCGCGACCGCTACGTTCGCAGGTTCGAATCCTGCCTCGGGCATGGATGTGTGTGTGATGTCCCTAGGTTAGTTAGGTTTAAGTATTTCTAAGTTCTAGTGGACTGATGATCTCAGAAGTTAAGTCCCATAGTGCTCAGAGCCATTTGAACCATTTGAACAAGATGCTAGAGGGGAGCGGCTCTCTCTCTCTCCAGGTGCGAGGAGCGCACTGGCATTGGGCATTCAGAATATTGCTTCTGAGGAGGCAGGCGTTCACTCTTGACTGCTTCCGATAAGTCGTAAGGATTCTCTTATCGCTTGTCATGAGGCAAAGCACTTTGCATTCATCGCAAAGAGCGTAGAGAGCAAAGTTTGTTAGATCCAAGCAGGCGAGCTTCACTCACTGTGCGCGTTATCAAGAGCTTGACTCAGAATCACATTTTTTATTTACTACTTTTCCAATGACGGTAGTACTGCTAGAACCGTTTTGACCTTTGTTTAATGCAGTTTCACGTAGGTTAGCACTTGCAGATGGACGCCTACCGTCGTCCAGTAATGATAACTTCCAGTAGCAGGTTTCGGTCACTATTTTCACCGTAGGGTATGTTAGACGCTATCAACTAAGTCGCCGGCAGAGTCTTGATGCAGTGGCACGCAATCAACCGACCACGCTATGATCGTGGTATTTACAGAAAACGCCCGTTTTCCTAGCTGCGCATTCTTCTTTCGCTTTCTTCAGTTTCTTTGCAATGTGTTAGACGCTCATAAAGACGCAAGGCACAACACCGTTTGCCCGATAAGAGAGTCATCTGTTCAGCTGTTTTTTTTTATTCCTTCTCATTTATTACACCAGGTCAACCCGTCTCGTGTAATTTATTTATATGTTAGATTAGAATGAAGTCATACAATGCTCATGTTAGAAGGCAAATACCAGGACAAGCACCTTATATAATTCACTTGTTGTGAGCTGTTGGTGCCAATTCAGTTATATTTGTTTTTTTTTATGATACTTTGTACAGTATCTGGCGAACCCAATTTTTTACTTTTGTTTATCATTATTTGAATAATTTGTGAGTGATTGTTTAATGAATTTGATAAAATTTCAATAATTATTGCATATGCAGTTTAATACAGTTTCACTGAATAAACTGCTTATATGTTGAACAGCACTTCTTGCATTTCATTTACAGAATTTAAATAAAATTCACACCTCTTCCTCCCTCCCTCACGAGGTATCTTGCAACGTACTACACGAATACGTAATAAAAAATGGGGGTTCCTATTTAAAAAGAACGCAGTTGATATCCGTTTGACCTATGGCAACGCCATCTAGCGGGCCAATCATAGCGCTATCTCGTTTCCCCCTTCAAGCTAGATGAGTTTCGTTCTTTGTAGTTTTTTCGTTTGATGCTTATTTCGTGAGATATTTGGCCCAGTCACTACCAATGGACCACCCTGTAAATCTGAAAAAGGTAACTTTGCCAATCAGGATTGCCCATGGCTAAAATACTTCCTAGCTTGACCTCATTCATTCCAGGGGTCATTCACTGACATGAGGCAAGCCAGCAAGAGTACATGAAAACATTGCTGTTCGCAGTATGAATTACATTAGACCCAGGGGTCATTGCTACATCACAGGCAACCGTTAAACATTTGATAGGCTGTTAAAAGGCCTTGCAGCGAAGAAATATACCCAATCACACCATATCCTGAGGTCAGGGATGTGTAATATCCCTAATCATTTACAATGTCCTGGAGTATGAACTGTTTTCTGCTCATTGATTTACCCTTGCTCTATCACTCATTTGGCCTCAATCGTCAAACACATACATTCTAAAATTGTCAATGAACAAGGATATCACATGAGTAATCTGTTTGTCTTATGAGATAGGTTGTGTAATTTTGTGTATTATTTTGTAAGACATGAAAACATATACTGGCACATAATCAGAGCATTAATAAATGTGCAGAAAAACACATATCTCACAATCAAGACAGTTCAATTGATACATACAAAAACATAAAAAGATATTACATAATGATATTAAAGAAACGTATCCTAATGCTTCCTCCACAAGGAGACAAATTTTACACTTGAAAATGTCACACGAATTGAGAGCATGGCACTTAGGCACACGCACAATCCGTGACTGGTAGGACTGAAGAATAGCAATTTGTGCCAGAGTGGAATGGCTTCTCACTCAGCGCATGATGTGCCAGAAGTGGTGGCAGACATCTCTAGCATTCCCTCTCGTCTTCCAGCATCTCGTGTCTGGGCAGCGACCGCCATCTTGGGCAGCTTACACACTGAAGAAGGACCCTTGGCCTCATCCTGGTCAGGCCGCAGTCAGCCACCTGGAACTGACACGACAGCATTTCATTTGACGTGCAACCCACCTCCTGGCATATAAATCCATTCAGCGTTAACGGGACGTGGGACAGCCCTGTTCTCCCAGTTCACCTCCGTATAGGAACGTGTGTGCTGGCCCTGGACATCAGATTAGCTCGTCTGTTATCGGCAGGATACATCACTCTCGGCACCCCGCTGAGTCGGTTAGGCTAGGTGCACGAGTCGACTGTGCAGCCACGCGACTCACTTTTCCTCGATTAGTGGCCTGGAGGGTCATTGGCCACTAGGGGGCTGTTGTCCGTGCGCAGTGACGTCTCGCTGTCTGTGTTGGCTTGAGACGTGTCGCCCCCACTGGGGCTGCGAGAGTAGGCACGTCAGCAGGCAGCGACCAGCTGTGGCATCACAAGGTCCCCCACACCTGGGCCGCTACAGATGAGACTCTAAGGCTCCCACTCCGCTCGCCTTTCGCTGGCTGGCATGGGACATGACGTCCAGCCTGCCGTGTCGGCTGCGGACTCTGCACAATCCTCAAGTGTGTTCAAGTGCCATATTCTCTCAAAAATGTCATTACATCGATATAATCAATTTACAGAAATAAAATAATGATGAGAACAGAATTTTTCACTTAATATATTTATTTCTTTATTTTGTTACTGTGGACCCAAATTCAAAAATAAATTTATTGATTGCTGGCCTGTAAATGTTGCATGGACATAAATTATGCGGGGTGAGGTGTCTTTGTTTGTTTGTTTCTTTTTCGATGTCCGGCGGTGTTGTCTGCTGACGCTGAAGTGGTCAGGAAGTGCGTCTACTCACTCAGGTGCTGGTGATTTGCCTGAAATCTTTGAAGTGGCATTTTATGATGGTGTACACGTAATTTTACATGCTACAAGGATACCTCCTGTCTCCTCTGTCAGGATCGCTACTGCTGAAATGAAACACAACCATATCGCATTACATATATACGCATATTTTTTCTAATATAGGTTTCATCCATGGTCGATCATTTAGTTTCTCCTTCCCATTTCCGAGGCTGCGGTTCGCCACTCTACCGTGACTTGCGCTTGTACGTGCTAATTCCCCATACGCAATATTTCGACGACGGCGCTCACATGGCGCTGGCAAAATTCCACCACGGGACAGGCTACATCGCACGACAGGCGATGGCTCGTAACACACCGAGTCTTAGCGTCGACACGCGCCGAAAACGTGGATCGCTAACACTATACGAAACATGACGCACATGCTCATAACGACACTGAGCCTTAGCGTCGACTGCCGCCCAAAGCGTGGACCGCTAAAACCATGCGAGACACATTCGAAAATTGAGACGCACATGCTCTATGGCACGAGTTGCCGTCCTCACACCACGAAAAACATACAGTGACGCACATCCTTCTCTTGGGAAGCGTACAAGAAACCATGGAAAGTAAACAGAAAAAATTTAAGTGGCTATGGTGGTACTTGTGAAGGCTCTTCTACGAGAATGTATGACAGCGTACGATGCTCAATTGCGGTCAACTTCTCCTTGCTCTCCTGTGACAACAATTGTGAAGTCCAAAGAAATAATAGCAATACTCAGTTGTTTGGGTACTCAGTATTGCAACGTGCCTGGTTTGGCATGCCACAAAAAAGTGCCAATTGTTGATGAGATATAATTTGAAATGAAATTTGAATTCAATCTGCCATCTGCCAGAGAACGTTGGCGTGAAAATGTCACAAATAACAATCTAATTTGACCATGTTCTATCGCGCGGGATTAGCCGAGCGGTCTGGGCGCTGCAGTCATCAACTGTGCGGCTGGCCCTGGCGGAGGTGCGAGTTCTTCCTCGGGCATGGGTATGTGTGTTTGTCCTTAGGATAATTTAGGTTAACTAGTGCGTAAGCTTAGGAACTGATTACCTTAGCAGTTTAGTCCCATAAGATTTCGCACACATTTGAACATTTTTTTTTTACCATGTTCAACAAAGACTTACGCTGAGAATTAATGGAGATGGCAAACAAACAGAATAACACCGAACTAGAACAAATGGAAAATTACGCTAAGCAACACAATATCAACATCAAATTACGTTAAACAATTCATCCACGGAGACTATTTATATACTGCACCTTCTCTTCCAGTTGCAGTTCTCTAGTATCTCAGTACTCTCACAGGTTAATATCGCTCGTTCCGATAGTTTCTGCGGCGTTGTTTTTAGCTCAGTCCGCAGCTGATGAGTATCAGTTCCTGTTTGAACTTCCTTTGAGTGACCCCAGCGATGGGTTAGGTGGCGTCGATTCCACATTTTCGCTACGTTGGTCATTCCATTGACTTTGACCGTAGTATGTCCTGCTATTGCTTTGCAGTTGGTCCCTAGAATTCTGTTGGCCCTGGTTCGAGTTCTGTTGCTCTCTCCTGTTTCCGTTTCGTCGGTAGTTGTTGTTGTTACGATTATAATTTCCTCATCTTCTTCTATTTTCCCTGGATAGCTTTTTATTCCTATTGAAGTTTGAATTTTGGTTTCGATTTGATCGATGTTTTCCCCCATTTCGACAATCGTCGTTCCTCTCTGGCGAATTTGATATTATTTCTACTTCTTTCCAGTGAGTTGTGAATTTCATTCACGTACTCGAATTCGCACAGCGCACTCTTGAAAGCTTCGATTGAATCGCTGCGTCTACCGATGAGCAGTTGTAACGTAAAGGTAATTTAACGTAGCAGTGCCTTATAATTTCCTTGCGACTGTACGGTTAATCCAAAAATCGGTAATTCTTGACCGGGGATTCGAAGCATTTGACAGGACTGTGGAATCCTGACGCTTATAAGTCCTTTCGTAACATGATCTCGTGTTTTATCCTCTCCTGTGTATTTTGTGACCAATGTGTGCTATGGAATGCGTCCTTAATTTCTTGGTAGGAGCGACAACTCTCCGCAACTATGCGCATATGTTTTGCAATCGACCCTTCTAAGAAACCACAGATAAACTGGAGCTTGTATTTCAGTAGCCAAGATTGTGATAGCACGTGATCGTACTGTGCCATCCAGGTCTTACTTTGGATTTTGTTCTTTGCCTCCTTGGAAACTTCAAAATTATGGATGGTCAACAAAAGCTAGTGGGCGAAAGGTTCGACGTATCGGCCGTACAAATTCTTCCTTTCGTCTTCAGGTGCGTGATTCCATGTATCCGTGCCCAAACGATACTCGTGCACTGTTATGGTATCTTCTCGTATTGTCAGATTCACGTAGTAACGTTTATGTCCTCCGCAGACGTGTACAATTGTTTTCCGCCTCGGTCTCTGACATGGTGCGTGTTATTGACGGAGCGTGTTCTATTGCGCGTTTCGCCGCGGCAGGACATATTACTGCTTTGTGTGCCCATGTGCAGGGGTGTGTCCTCGTGTAGCGCTTCGGAGAGTCGCAAAACATTTTCTTCACTTCTGTGAAGCTCTCAATGGCGTTCTACCGAACGAGATTGTATTTGCAGTTGCGCAACCCTTTCATGTAAATGCCGAACGTCCTTAGCCAACTCGTTTTGTTGTGCGAGGACTCGGGTCTGCTGGTCTTTAACTTCAGAGATTTCACCCGTTTGATTTCTATCCGTTAGATTCGCTTCGAAGCCTCATTCATTTCTTCCTGCGTTTCTTGAAATATTCGTTTTGCTTTCTTCTTGGAGAGTTGCAAGTACCTTTTTTGTCTTACACATCTGAGTTCTTGCCAGTTTAAGTTGTTCTTTGGCCACTGATGCGTCCTTTGGTGCTACTTGCGCAACCAGTCGCGCTGTTTTGGCATGGCGCTTCACCTGGCCCGCTACCTCACACGTTTCTGCTGTCGTTTTCTTGAAATTCTCTAGCTCTTCTTGGATTCCTACGATCTCTTTCTTGGCTCTATCTATACCATCTGTGACCGTTCTTATGGCTAATTTGTGTCTTTCCTCCTCTTCCTCCCGCCCCTTTTTCTCTGCCTCTTGTCTCTTCCTTTCTGCGTCTTGCACGAATTACATGAGAGCCTCAAACTGGGATCCACTGCTAACACCATCCGGACTAGATGAACGAGTTTCACAATACCTGATAAGTTGCGAGCATTTACGAGGGCTTCAAACTGTAGCAGCCACTCTACCCATACCTCTTGTTGTTCATGAAACTGGCGAAAAAGCGGTATGGCACTCGGAGCTACATAGGGTGTAGTTTGCGCTGCAATAGTGGCTCAAGCGATGACTGACTGCTGTACCGTGGCTCAAATGGTTCAAATGGCTCTGAGCACTATGCGACTTAACTTCTGAGGTCATCAGTCGCCTAGAACGTAAAACTAATTCAACCTAACTAACCTAAGGACATCACACACATCCATGCCCGAGGCAGGATTCGAACCTGCGACCGTAGCGGTCGCTCGGTTCCAGACTGTAGCGCCTAGAACCGCACGGCCACTTCGGCCGGCTGCTGTACCGTACTTAGCAGCGATGTACTTTGTTGCATCTGAAACTTAACATACATGTCAGCTGCGTTGCTATCGCTTGCAGCTGAGGTGCCCGAGCAAGGGATTGGGAAGGTGGGTTGCTCGTCATGGGAAAGGGAAATGCAATAAACAGACAAGTCAAGCTTTAAAAACAAGTACAAAAGCAAAGAAAATTTCAGCAACGCCCACCGGGAAACACTGATAAGCAAGAACACTATGAGAGACACTATCAAAGCAAGTAAATACATCCCTGCAAAGAAAAGACAATGTAGAATTAACGTGCCAGCAAAACACAAAAGAGAATCCGTGGCTGCCAGGCACTGGTTTCTTCTTAATACTCGTCGCCAATGTTGAATCCGCCCTTGTTGTCAAACATGGGTGTCTAGAAAACCTGCTTCTCGGATCGCTAGACAGTAATTCAAGCAAATCGTATAAATGAGTTTTATTACAAAAGTACGTGACAGTACTTAACTTTGTGTTGAGCAGATGTGCCGCATGCAAAGGGTGACAGGCAAAATATACAATGTTCTTCAGTACATACAGTTCGTAAGTCGCTGATCTTGAAGTGCATAATCTTGATGCTGCTGTAGAATTGGTCCGCGAGCAGTCGGCGCGGTGCTTGTGTCCTCTTCCCGCGGAGGGCGCTGCCATCGCGTTATCGTGCTGGAGAGGGGTCGATCAGCGTGCAATTAGCTGACGTCTACTTCACAGCCCTCTCTGCTCTCTCGTTTGCGACTGGCGTGCAAGCACTTGACTTTACGCCGTAAGACATCCAGTTGTTTGAGTACCACTGAAAACATAAAATAATTTTTACTTGGTTACTGTCAGCATAGGTGCAGAGAATTCTATAGGGTTTCTCACTCAAGTTGCCATGTATTCGTGACTTATTTAGTTGCATAATCGAAGAACTGTCTGTAACATAAGTATGTCGACCGAAATATTGTATCATTTATGCAACTTCATTGTGGAGACTGGAAAATCCTCCTTAGGAAAGTAATATAGACGATAGACGTCCAGGAAAGTTTTAACGTAAAAAGATGTGTCATGAAAACTATAATTATCTTGCAGGTCAGTCAGTTACGTCTGCACATGCACTGGGGCGCTTTCAAGAGAAACGACAAAGGGACTCGAAAATAGCTCAGAAACAGTTGGAACATTGCCAGTAACCTGAAAAACTATCCTTGTAATCGATTCAAGGCCACAATGATTTCTTCAAACCCTGCGTTGTCTTTAACGAATGTGAGCTTAGGGGACTGGACTGCCTTAGTCAGTATGTATCCTTTCAGCTACGCAATGTTCTTTTCAAATGCATCCTCAGCAAATCAAAGAGGAGTTAGATTGCGCTGTGTTACAGTGCGTAGTGTGCAGTCAAGTCAACTTAAATTGCATAATGTGCAATCCATTAATTTTCATTCATGGGCTCCTTTTTCCTTCATAAATTCTACAATAGCGAGTTTTAATTTGAGAAATCGCTCCAGGCATGCCCCTTGAGTTATCCAACGTACTGGGCAGTAATATTTGAAGTTTCCATACTCTTCGTCCACTTCTATTGAAAACTGTCGAAACCGACAAGGGAATAATTCCTGCGACTTCGGAAAACTTACTATTTGTACCACCGATGTCTCCACGTCCCGCATGCCTGCAAATTTAGCATAAAGTGTTTCTTGACGTACAGAAGAACGTGTCCAATCTGCCGGTCGTTGTAATTTTTTGCTCGTCCCTTGCCATCTAAATCTTTAAATTCTCTCTCTATGGCATTGTAACGTCGTTTCATAGGAAATATGCAGCACCTATCGCTGATCGAATTCAGACTTTTCATCCCTCTCTTCCGTCACTGCTATTCATTTTAAAGAATTGTGACCAAACATCGCTAGACTGACCCTTTTTGTGCAAACAGCCACTGGACTTGTGAACGTCCTTCACACCACGGACAAACAGCCAAGGGTAAACAGCGCTGAAACCACGATTCTGTCGCACTAAGCGATTTGCGCCGACCGATAAATGCCACGGCGCAACAGTAAGTGAAATGTCGCGCTGTTCCGGGTACGTCCAAAGAAGGACCGAGCAAAGCTTAGTGGCGGGCCGGAGCTTTGGCCCCCACCAGACTCACACACGCTGCACGTGTGAAGTTTGGCATGCCGTGGACCACCCTGTTTTACTGGGATTTAAAGTGAACTGGAATGCTCAGAGAATAACTTTTTTGCGGATACTGATATTTCATTTTGAGCTACTACTGGGAACTTCGGTTTCCTCGATCAGTGCATTGTAAGGGTTTATCTAGTTATGGACATCATTTTATGTTAATATGTTAATTCTTAAACTGATTTATGGGTAACTTGTGTCTCTTGTATGTTGTGAGATGACTGACAGGAGCAGTATGAAGTATGCTGGTCTGACATGTGATACGGAATGTACCTTGCCACTAGCTAGCATAGTTCGCGTGGAAGTAGCGTGTGAAACTGTATGTACAGCAGATGCCACGACAGCCTCTGCCTTTGGCGGAATAAGTGGTGCACGATGTAAGCCGACTATCGCATAGGTATTCTGAAGACCTCTACCAGACTGATCTATTAGAGTAGATTCCTGGAGGGCCCTCAGACTTACAGGCCACAAAGCTCAATCTTTCCTCTATATGGCTACTCTTGTTTACAGTACTTAGGAACCCGAAAGAAACCACGATTTTGCCAAGCGTTTTCTCAGCATTGCTGGAGTTACTGCTTCCGTGTGAAACTGTATGTACAGCAGATGCCACGACAGCCTCTGCCTTTGGCGGAATAAGTGGTGCACGATGTAAGCCGACTATCGCATAGGTATTCTGAAGACCTCTACCAGACTGATCTATTAGAGTAGATTCCTGGAGGGCCCTCAGACTTACAGGCCACAAAGCTCAATCTTTCCTCTATATGGCTACTCTTGTTTACAGTACTTAGGAACCCGAAAGAAACCACGATTTTGCCAAGCGTTTTCTCAGCATTGCTGGAGTTACTGCTTCCGGCTCCATCTGTCTGTTGCATTGAGCTGACATCTATTGATCTGTTTGTAATGGCGACGGCGTCTGTCGACTCTCTTGATACCAGTTACGACCATGTGTAATGGCTACAAACTCTGTCTCCACTTCTACCATCTCACTTCTGGCACCAATTGTAACTGGCTGATAACAAAAATCGGTTAGTCCGAGGCGGCGTTGCGTTACTTCGTGCTGTCCGTCCGCACGTAACACAACGATCCCATTTTTTCTGAGGGATTGCCATTTATTCCAGGAGCATTTATTTCAGTTCTGTATCAAATTCTTCTCGAGGTACAATATCTCTCATCAGATATTCATCAACATTGGCATCCTTTTCCACGATAATCTCTACAAGTTTTATTTTCCCTTTGATAACCGTTCGATATATTCACTCCACTTTTCAGCCACCCCTTGTATACTATGTATATTCGACCCTACATATTGCCATATGAGCTCTTGATTTTCATGGAGTTGCTGCTATTTCCTCCAAAAGTTTCTTTAATTTTATTAAAGGCGGCATCTGTATTTCGAATGATCATGCATTCATCTACTGTTGTACGTATCTCTCCTAGCCTTTCCTGCTTTGCCATTTTTTACTTTTTTCACCCATTTTTTAGAAGTCTCTATCGCTTGTTACCTCATTCGTTTGCTTAATTTTTATGTTTTCTCCTTGAATTAATTAAATTCGGTATCTCGTGCGATACCCAGGGGTTTCTTCCCGGCCTTGTGATGCCGCTGTTTGCTCCTGTGTTCCTTATATTTGTTGCGTCTAATGTTTCCGTCAAAAGTTGTCTAATGCTCTCTTTGATCCCACCCACAATCCTGACTTCGTTTCCAGTTTCTGAATCCCGCTGTCTTAATTTACCACCTTCGCTTAGTTGCTTGAGTTTTACTCTCCAGTTTGTAGCCAATTAATTATCGTCATGGCAAACTATGGCCAAGTAAATTTTTACACATTCAGTACTCGATTCGATGTATCAGGCTTATAATGACATACTCTATCTCAGTATTTTCTGTGTCTGCAGGCTTCTTCCATGTGTACAACCTTCTCTTATGACTGATATAAAAAAATCTAGCAATAATCAAATTCTGTTTTGTGCCAAATTTTACCAGATGCCGTCCTCTTCCAATCCCCAGATGGCTTCCCTATCCATTCCTTCCCTCCTTCATATTACCTAACTACTTTTCTTTCTCTTTCTTTTAACACTACCGCATTTCAGTCCATATCACAATTAAATTTGTATCTTCCTTAATGATCAGAGTACTTTCATTTACCTCATCACAGGTATTTCCGTCTCTTTGGCATCTGCGAAGCCAGTGTGGGTATAAACCTTTAATACTGTGGTGCGTGTTGCATTTGTGTCTGTCTGTGCAACTATAGTGGGTTCACGGCTCTGTTAATGGTAGTTCATCCACATTCCTATTTTCTTATTCATTGCTGGACCTACTAATGTATTCCACTATTTATTTTCATATTGCCAAACCTGTACGTACCAAACCATAGATCCTGCTCTTGTTGCCATCGAACTGCTGCAACTCCTATATCTGTCTTGACCGAACTCATTTCTCTATTTAAAGTCTCTTACCTTTCTACCCGATTACTGGATCTAACACTCCACATTTCGATCCATAGAACTCTGGATTTTTGTTTCCAAATGACTCAATCCTCCTGACTCCCCCAGACCTGGAATCTGTGGGGGGACTACTACACCAGGGAATATTTTACCGCCGCGTGGGATTAACTGAGCGGTCTAACACGCTGCAGTCATGGGCTGTGCGGCTGGTCCCGGCGGAGGTTCGAGTCCTCTCTCGGGCATGCATGTGTGGGTTTGTACTTAGGATAATTTAGATTCAGTAGTGTGTAAGCTTAGGGACTGATGACCTTAGCAGTTAAGTCCCATAAGATTTCACACACATTTGAACATTTGAATAATTTACCCAAGAGCAAGCCATCATTATTACGCCTTACAGCTGTGTAGTATCTGCCGTAGTTTGCGCTTTGTTTCATACCCTCTCTTTCGTCTGCACTTTTCACTACCAAGCTTCAGAAAAATGGAGCTCAAGGTTCCGACAGGTCCCTGAAACCTACTGTTTATATGATTTCAGTATGGAGTTATGCTTTAACTGTAAAACTGTTCTGTAAGTGTACATACCGTTAAGCATAGTGTAAAGTATATAGTTTAATGGAACTACTCGTCTATGGAATATCTGAGTAAGACCTTAAAACTGACTGTATTTTATTCATGACACTGCAGATTTCCTTTTGAACACTGAATATATGTGATGTTTAAGAAACTGTGTCCCACGCCGAGACTGCATGTAAACTACCAACTGCGCTACTGAAACCACATCACAGTGTGACCCAAAGCGTCAACATACTTAAAACTCTTCTTGTCAAATTTTTATTTCCTTCCGATAGGGTGTGTGTTGATTAAGAGCGATCTGACTTTCATTGTTATTTTTGATTTCGTTTTTCAGTACATCAGCATGTCACTACCAGTGAAGAATTCTACTGTTTGACTTACGTATTCTGATTCTTCCATTGTGACAACTGCATTACTCCGACCAAAACTCGTAACTGTAGCTCTGATGTAATTGCTTTTCCGGTTAATAATATTAAATAAGAAACACGTTTCTAATATTCTGCAAAATATTATTTATTTGCTCATGCACCGGCTTTCAGTTTCTGAAGTAATCTTCAGGAGAAAACTCATGTTAATGTTCTTAAACCGTTTACCTCATTAAGTGTAGCGTAAACTCCTGAATCGATCTATCCAATTCAATCCAATTCACTCAATTTCGTAGCTATCTGATCCACAAGTTCTTTGCTGTTGACAACCAGTACTCGCATGCCTGTGGGATTAGTGAATGAAACATGAATATTGCCTTTCTCTCACTGATGTTTCGTGGCTTTACTGACTAGGAGCTACTAATATTTTATTAAGTGCTCAATTTTACAGCCACTTTTTGAGGAATTTACGGGAATTTTTTAAAAATTTTTGTTGGGACACTTCATTCTTCTTACTCGCTTCTGTTTACATTGTGGGTGTCCACGTAACCTTTTCCACGCCATAATTCCAGAAATGTTCACAAAAAGTAGACAAATGTCTATAACTTTGGCTGAGAAATCTTGATATTCACTTTTTATGATGAACCAGCGCAAGTTCTCGTATAGTATGCATAAGAGACCCTAGATAAGTACTTATAGTCACAGAAATTTGAATTAAGAGGAGATTAGGAGAGGATATAAGACAACTAAAATACTTACCACACCTCAGGAATAAAACATAGTTCTGTTGTCAAGTGGTTACCTCTCGACTCTTGTTGTTGTTGTTGTGGTCTTCAGTTCAGAGATTGGTTTGATGCAGCTCTCCATCCTTCTCTATCCTGTGCAAGCATCTTCATCTCCGAGTAACTACTGCATCCTACATCCTTCTGAATCTGCTTAGGGTATTCATCTCTTGGTCTCCCTCTACGATTTTTACCCTCCACACTTCCTTCCTTGTTTACCCCTCGATGCCTCTGAACTTGTCTTATCAACCGATTCCTTCTTCTGGTCAAGTTTTGCCACAAATTCCTCTTCGCCTCAATTCTGTTCGGTAGCTCCTTATTTGTGACGTGATGTGCCCATCTAATCCTGAGCATTCTTATGTAGCACCAAATTTCGAAAACTTCTATTCTCTTCTTGTCTACACTATTTAACGGCCATGTTTCACTTCCATACATGGCTACACTCCATACGAATACTTACTGACACTTGAATCTATATTCGATGTTAACAAATTTCACTTCTTCAGAAATACTTTCCTTGCCATTTCCAGTCTACATTTAATATCCTCTCTACGTCTACAATCTTCAGTTATTTTGCTGCCCAAACTGCCAAACTCATGTACCACTTGAAGTGTCTCACTTTCTAAACTAATTCCCTAATTCTTCGTTTTTATAAGTCTGACAAAAATTATAAGAGTTGCTGTAATTTTTTAGATGGGAACCTGATATCAAACACCTATAAAGTTAAGTTTTAAGTGTATACATTCTTTCCTAACACTCGGATCAAGCTCATCAACGTTTTTACCCCGAACAAATAAGCCTTAGCCTCTTGTGCCGAACAGTAGCACTTTGAAAGTGTTATTGATATTGGTGTCTCAAAAGAAACACGATGTTACTGCAGACGTGTAGCTTGGTTATTTTGAAACAAAATTTCGTAAAATGGGTATAAAAAATTCTTTTTATCCTTGCAGTAAAGTTGCCACCTAGTTGACTTTAATCGAAATATTGTAGAAACTTTTAGCATTTGCGTGTTGTGATACGTACGTTTCGACCTGTGGTCGAAACTGCTCTCATGACATAATGACAGCACTGTCCATCAAATTGTTGTCATGTACAAGCACTGATACGAGTAGACAATTTTCACGTCCGTAGGGAAGTACCATCACGGCGATTCGAATATCGCGCAATAATTGAACCAATTAATTTGAGTAAACGCAGCAATTGTATCGTTTTAAATAACACAATATCGAAAAAGAGACAGTAGCACTCACTGGACATCGCAAGTAACAGAGGTGTCGTTTACCAGAGCAAATGAACCTTTCATTAATTTCGTACCTATACTTTCATTAGTTATTACATGTTTACAGTACCCGCCAATAGCCAGATGCATTAAAAGTTAATAATTCAATTATTATTGGTTTTCCCGTCTCAATATGACTGCAATTAAATAGTGTTTTTCACCAAACGCGTTCCGCTTTTATTTATGAAGCATATTCTGTGGTCATGCTTCTCTTCTATGGCAAGAAAGCCAAGGTATCTTGAGGAAAGTTATCACAGTACTAAATTAAATTTCATTAATTTTGTCTTCATAGAAAGTATATTTCATTTCCTCTATAACATAATGTGATTGTTGTGGGAACTGAATGATCTAAAATTAGTAAGAATTAGTGTATTAATGGCTTAAAGATAATGTTTATTGTTAAATGAATTGGGTTAAGATAAAATATTATGTGTCTGTACCCGATTAAAGAGCCGTATTAAGGGATGAAGTGTGTTCTCGTGAAATGACGGGATTGAGAGTTTGGGATGGAGTGTAGCAGTATGAAGGAAGAAGATCGCCGGGGTGTGGTCATACACTTCCCTCTTCCTAGGTCTGCAAACTGGAGACCCCACTCCCTTCATCCCACTATGTCGAAACAAGAAACTACCCGCTTTTTCGCTGTTATACTCCCCTTTCGTAGCGCACCTCATAAATCAGCGGTGACGCAATGTGTAGACATTCCCGGCTGGTGTTTATTTCCCACAAAATGCCTTTACACTACGTGGAGTACATGTATGAGTTAAATGATAATATTAACCCAAGAATCGCATATGGACATAATCTACATAAATCTTTGCAGACTGCTTCACACTGATATGGGGTGGGGGGGGGGGGGGGGGAATCTACTAATAGTTATCCCGTACGGCCATACTAACGTTCTTCAGGGAAATGCCACTTCTTCCATCGTAACGCTTATCGTTGTTCAGATTGCAGACTATTTGTACCTCACCAGCATTTCCCCTCCAGTTCTGTTATGTGCGCAGACAGAACAACTTCACAGCGCTTTTATTTATATAGCGGAGCTATTGGCAGTTTATTTTGTGAGTACTTACTTCCAGAGATTATGTGGGTTTTATGTAACATACCTTCCCATAACCAGCAGCTGAGAAGTTTTTAATTTATTAATGTGATTTTTTCACTGAAAGTGACTTGGAAAGAGCCTGAAGAGCTACATACAAGTAATTTGAGAAGATTTGGGAATATTGAAAGCTTCACGAACAAAATAAATGGTATTGTTTGTCCGTCTTGCAGAAAAGAGAGCGGAAGACCTGACTCAATTAAAACGCTTCTGAGAGAGGTTCGGTCACAGGAACAGGTTCCACGTTACATGAGAGTTACATTCAACTGAAGTTGAATTTGCTTTTAAGACCAACTGTTTGTTTCGAGCGAATGCTATTGACGATAAGTGTCTTGATAAACAGAAGAAAAAACTCAGAATTTCCGGGGAAAGGTTTACAATGTTCTGTCCTTCGGTTAGGACAGGATAATTACAGTTTGTGAACAGGAGAGGAAGGATGAATTGGAGCACATCATCCAAAGGCATGTCCGCTGTGATGAGGCTCTACAACCAGCAAATGAATGGTATCAGGAGGAATGCTATGAAAAGATTTTTAGGGGCTGAAAACCTACATTGAGAAAAAGAAGACACTCAGAATATTAAGGAATTTCAGCGTCCATGAAGGAAATTTTCAGTTGCACATAGAGAGACGACGACAACCAGTTCATCACAGGAGGGCTCTTGGACTGTGTTTCGTGGACAATAATTCATATAAAAGCATCCAAGAACAAAATTAGCGAAAAATGGAGATATTACATAGTTTTCAGAACAGTTTGTACAAGAATGGCTATTGTGTGCTATCGTAGTTCAGGAGAAAAAAAAATTCCATTTAGTGTCCTATTAATGAAACCTCAAAGACAAGCAAGCAGACAGGGAGAGACTCGTAGGAGCACTTCCTAGAATAACCTTGTAAGATATAACGTAAATGGAATATGAATTCTACCTTGTGTCAAACTATGAACAAGGACTAAGGAAATGGTACCTTGTGCACTTCGTATCCTGAAGTGTATTTCAAGGAAAAAAGGAAAGCCAGGAAATAATCTAACGTCGTAATCTCATGCCTTCATTACTGGCTTTCGCCCTCCAACATCCACATGTCCTATCTTACATGCTGCCACTCTCTTCACTCACAAGAGTTGGGTCAAAAAATTGAGTCAGTCTACTTCTTGGTTTGGTGTTTAGTGGAACCTTTTACGAAGCTCAAAGGCTGGAGTTGCAACCGTGGGCAACACTGAAGAGGTTGCCTCAGCTGTAAGACCCAGTCAATGTCTAATCAACAATGTAGAATTCATTCTCTCCACAGTCGTCATCTGGAATATTTTTCACAGCATGGAGAGTATCGAGCACAACACCCCAACTTTTTAGCCATTATTCCAACAGGCGATACCCTAGTTCTCCCAGCATCTAAAGAGTTCCAGTGTCTTAAATCAGTTCCTTCTGAAACAGAAGTAGGTCACCTAGGTGTTAAAGAATTCATTGTTTCCACTGTCATCGGCTGGAACAGTTTTCACAGTATGGAGGGTGAAACGTCCCCTTTGATCAATTATACACGACTGTGCTTCAATATTTTTAGCGCAACGCAATCTGACTTTCAAAATTTCCTACTAAAGAATGGCCCTGACAAACATTAAACTATACCTTTCACAAATCACTTACCTCACAAAAATCTTCGCTGCTCAAGCTACTGCAATACAGCGAGCGCCACTACTGCCAGCTAAATAAAAGATTCAAACTACTAAAGGCACTAACTACTGATAGGGATAGTTAGCAATTGAAAGATATTAATAGAGAACAAACAATGTATTTACCTTAATATCATCACAAGTCATAATATATATATCAGTTCATGACAAATTTCAAAACTTCGCCATCTCTCTCCCCACATCCACCACTGCTGGCGGCTCACCTCCAACTGCGCAACGCTACGCGCTGTTCACATCCAGCTGCCGCTGCCCAACACTACAATGGCAGACAACAATGCAAACTAGCGACAGACTGCACGCAGCACAGCCAGTGATTTTCATATTGAGCGCTACGTAACGTTGCCAATAAGAAAACATAAACAGCCTACTTACATAGCCCCCATGCTCCCCACAAAAATTTTTTACAAATGGTGTTGGGCACTGGCCAATACAGATTTGACAAAAATTTTTCACAATTACAGTAACAAAGATATAAAATGCACACACTTACTAATATTATGTTGGTCAAAAGATCAAAATTTCACACAGTCCATAAAGACAGTCCACATTGTTCATCACAGTAAAAATGCAGAATTTTTCTCAAAGTCCAAGCAGTAAAAGAAAATGCACATAGAAGTAGTGGATTTCCATGCAGTCTTGAAGAAGTAGTGTTGTCCTTCCAATGGAAAGACAGTGCTGACTCTCGACATGCAGACAGGTAATGGGCCACAACAGAGCAAACCCACAGCAGAGTCAGTCGAAATTTTGAAGAGTATTGATAGGTAGGTCATCACAGAACAGACCCACTGTAGTCCTTGTAGAGATAACGGTATTGGTGGGCCACCAGAGGTGCAGACCCACTGCAGTCCTTGTAGAAATGGCCAGCAGCCATCTGTTGCGACTGTGCAAGTGCACAATCACCATTGAAGAGTCTTGCGGATAATATAGCAAGTCCATAAACCACCACTTGTGCACTCACAAAGTTTTTGGAATTGTCCTTAGAACGAGCAATGCTGTTATCCAGTCCCTTGCTGAATCATTAACACACATGCAAACACTATCAGTCCCTACTTCTCACATATTGTCCATATACTATGACCAACAGAAACGTGTGCAGTGAAATGTAACTAACAAGTTAATAATATCATGAACTGGTGACAATTACAATTTTATAACATAAGAATACAATTACAAAGGTACAAAATACATCATTAAAAACATAACAATATAGATAACATTTGTAGTAAAACAGGCGTTACAAAAGAATAGAAATAAACATATACATCAGTGTTACAAAACGTGTGACATAAGTACATACATAAAATAATGAGAATAGTTTTCGAAACATTAATTTCACACATGAACATTGAAACAGAACAGAATTGTAAACAACTTTACAAAGAAAATAACATATTATTAATGCACTTATATTTGAGGATAACAGTATTCCTCATCATAGTGAATGTAGCTTAATATTAAAAGAAGAAAAAATTCTATGAAACTACACAGAGACAGGAAGAAAACAAATACACAAGGGTACACAAACATATAATGGGATAACACAAAAGGGAAAGGACAGGGTTCATTTTCAGTGTAACATGTGGTACTGCAGTCCAACCCAAAACTTCATTCTATAGATCTTTCGTCTTATTTCAACCTTTGCTTCCGCCAAAAAAAATCTTATCCAAGCATGCTTTCTGTATTCTGTTCATATTTCTTGCAAAATAATTATTTCTGATTGTACAATACTCATTTGGGCCCAAATCCTTTTTATATAACTTCGCAATGCATTCTTTACCTATTCTCCATAGTCAGTTTCTCATATAGTCTACCCCCTCTTAAGCTAACTTAAATCTACTGAGCTCAGATGCTAAACTAAGGGACGAGGCAATGCAGCAGCACGTAAAACAATTATTATAAACAGCAATAAAAAAAATGGAAAATTGCAAAGCAAGCTACAGTATAAATTAGTAAAAGTCAAATTCAATAACACTATGCCTGGCAAACAGCAGCAACTTATACCTAAACATGACATAGCGCAAGCAGAAAAAATATTACACTAAAATGGCCATGTCTAATACCTATGTCACATCTTAACATTAGAGTGATGCATCACGAGAACTTACACTAGCAGATAAGTTACCAAATGGTAAAGAAATTATTTATGCAATTCCTGTGAAGGGAAATGTCTATTTATGTGCCCTCGTTTTCTTGTAAGTAGATCATAAATTTCTTATTGACTGGATCTGTAGGCATAAAATAACTATATTAGTACATATATTAAATTTTATTTTAACCAATGCTGCAGTGCAGCTAGAAACTTGATATTAAACAAAATGTGTAAATAAATACATAAAGCAAGCCATCTGGCATTTTTCTTAACTAGCAAGACAATAGCTGTGAAATGTTTCTCATCGTTTCATTAGGCATTTCAGTAAAATATCATAAATTACGAGCTCCACAGTATGCTTTCAACAAGGAGATGTCAGTAGCGCGGACAATGGCCTTCCCTTTCTGTTTTTTTTTTACCTGTGCTTCTGACGAGGCACTCACACTAATGGCTTGTTCTCCAGGTGTCTGACACACCTGGGTGCCCACGACGCATTATGTGCAGGTGGTCACTTAACTTTCGTACGGAAATATTTACGACAGCAGTTTCTGCTACCGTCTCACATAGAAATATTTCACAGGTCAAGAATTAGCGTTGCAAATCTGTAGAAACAAAATGCTATAGATATAACGGTGTCCAAAAAAATTTTCGTCTGCATTGTAATACATTCACGAATATACACACACATTTCATAACTCTTAAAGTACGATTCTTGGTTTCCAACAACCTTTTCCACAAATCAGAGTCCCTAAACACTACTCATTATTCCTTACCTTATTCGTCGACACTTCTTCAGTATTTCATCATAAGAAATACGTAGCATAATAAACATTCCTCAACAACATAATACACATCGTCGTCGTAATAATAACATCATAACACCTCAGTCAAATCTCAAAATCGTCGTAGCTTCCTCCAATAATTTCTAAGCCTAAAAAGAATTCTCTGCTCATTTAAATAGTGTCATCTACCTCAAAAGTACTTTAAAAATCATGAATCCATACCAAATACATCATTCAAAGCTCTCATAGTATCACAATGGTTCCAAAAAAAATGAAGAGTTCACACAGTACAGACAAAATACAATTTCGTAAGTGTGAAGTTATCCAACAGTGTAACTACGTAAACATGTGTCACTGACGTAGTAAACAAATGTTTATCTCTCAGTTAAATGATCAGATAGCTGTGTAATTCTGTGTTTTAGAGAAATATGGTACCGATGTGTAAAGTTGTATAAGCAAATACCATATTAGCTAGGGTTCCTTGTGGTTGCCACACACATGGTACACAAAGCAGGCGTGTACCCCCCTGAGGATAAATGTAATTATACCCTCAGGTGTTACAAATTACAGCAATGGAATGAAATGTATCACGGAAAACTTTCTTTGAAATAAAAAAATCTTTGAAAATAAGTGTGTTAAGTATAAGATTAATCACTCAAATGCGTGTCCTGTAGCGCTAAATGCGCGTCTTGCTGTAAGATAATTCTGTGGAACTGTCGTAGTTATCGTCCTCTGTAAGCAAAGTTCTGCTAAAGTCAATGTACTTACCTCATGATACACAAAAGTGAAATGCTTTGCGTATAGATATCTTAGTTATTACGCTTATTGCCGTGATGAGGAAAGTACTGTACAGTAACGTATTGTTATGCCACGAAAAAGGCTGTCTCATTGTTGCTATACCACAAAAGTTACTACTAAAACATGTTTTACTTTCCAGAAGAATTCAGAAAACTGTGCAGATATAAAACAGATACACCGCAAAATCAACATTGTAAATTGTCACTCATTAGTAGCGTCGTGATAAAATCGTGTAGCTGTCACATAAACTAACTATTGTCTCATCTGGTATCTCACAGAAAGTACTTTAAATCCGGAATGTATTTTCAAGTAAACCAAAATGTTGCATTAAAATCTCATTAGCAGTACTGGTAAATGTTCTAAGTATGTGAGCCTTATAGTCGTTACGTAATCGTGCAACAAACAAGCAAGAGTGCACACACACAATAACACTGTGTCGTCTGTCCACAATAACAATGCATCCGTAATTCCTGTTTAAATAATTTCTCTTGGTTCTTGGCTGGATATTTAACTTCAAACATTGTTGCATGGTAACAGTTTCTAAAGCATACAAGTAACATGAAGTGAAACGTTTTATGGCAAAGACAAAGTTAAAAGACAGATTATCTGTCAATAAATGGTTTTACATGTGAAATGTGGTACCATCTTTTACTCTTCAAAGTACTCAGAATTTCAGCTTGAACGCAATTATCATGTTGTTTACATCGGTAAAGAATGCTAAATCTTTTCTCAAGGCTAGCGTCTTTGTTATTTTTCCCTGAGCCAGCGGCCGCACGCGGCTGCCTGCTGTGCGAGTCATTGTCTGTCTCTTTGTTGCCGCGTGTCGTTACTGGGATTAGGAGGCCTAACTTCCACAAATTCGCCTTGCCGAGAGGGCCCAGCTCTGTTTAAAGCTCGCCAGTTCCGATGGAATTCAGGTCTGTCGTTTTGTCGGTAGTTTACACAGTTTCTTTCGTGTCGGTCATGTGGTGGAGAATTTCTCCCTGAATCGTAACTGCGCGCTGAACTGTTGCGTCTGAAATTATTCTGTCTCCCTTGATGATAATAGTTCTGATTACCATATTGTCTGTTTCTATGGTTATCTCTGTCATATTCATTACTACGGAAATGTGATCTTTCTCTGTAACTATTACTCTGCCAATGGTTGTCATATGGGTGGTGTCTGTTTTGGTCACGATTTGCGTTGTAAGAATAGCCTTGTCGTGTCCAGTTATTGTTTCTGTCATTACGGAATTGTGACGTATGTGACCTGTAGTGATTGTTTTCCTGTTTCCGCATTCCGCGATTGTCAGTGTCAATTTCTAATTCTTGTAACAGTCCCTGAAAAGCGTCAATGTCGTCTTTGCAACGTCCTGCTAAAATAATATGTCGTAAATGTTCAGGTAATTTGATTAAGCAAATGCGGATGAGTTCTGAGGGGCTGTATGGGTTTGACAGGTACTGATTCTTGTGCAACATGTCTTCAAAATATTTCACAAGACTGGAGAATTCAGATTGTTCGAAATGTTTCATCATTATGATACCATGTTTTACCCGGTCTTGTGTGGCTTGAGACCAATATGCTGAGAGGAAGGCATGGTAAAATTCTCCTTCACTGTGACAATCGTGAATTACCGATCGCATTCTTACAGCTGGTTCATTCTCCAAGTAGCCACACATAAATTCTAATCTGTGTTCTAACGACCAGTTGGGAGGAAAACAATGAGAGAATTGATGGAGCCACGCTTGTGGATGAATGTCGTTGGCAGAATTCTTAAACGTTTTGAATTTACGTGTAGTAATGAACAGCTTATAGTCAAAATCATCATGTCGGCGAGTCGCATATCGGTCATTGTTAGGTCGTGTCGGCCGTTCCATCTCAAAATTCGGTGCACATTGCCCATTTCTTTCATAACTTCCGAAATGCCCTGTGTTATTATTTTGCGGCTTTTCCGTGTTTCTAAGTCCCTCTTCCCAAGTTGGGGCACGAGTATCCTCTGAAATACGTAATTCTTGTATTAACTGTGTCAGCTGATCTTGTACTTCCCGGATTTCTCTTTGGTGTTGCGTATTAATCTGATTCTGATTTTGTTTGAATTTTCTAATTTGTTCATACTCTTCTGTGTCAGTGAAGGCTACAGGTGTTGTGTCATTCAGATCATCATCTACCTTTGTAGATAAGTTAGTGAACTGATCTGAAAGTTCGGCTACTTTATCCGATAGTGAAATCATTTCCTCTGTATGTTTTTCTGAACCAAGTTTCAGAGTGTCCATTTGTGTTGAAATCGTGTCTACTGTGACCTTTAAGTTTTCCTGAGTTTTTGCAAGTTGCATAACCGTATCGGTAGATGCAACTGAGTCAAATTTTGCTTGCAAGGTCTCATGATTTTCATGAACAATAGTTTGCAGTTCTTTTATGGCTGCTTCGTGATTCTGTAGTGCATTTTCATGACGCGAAAAAATAGGTTGGAAATGCTCACAAATTTGAGTTTTTACGTCATTACAGACTTTTTGACATTTCGATTCAATGTTATGTAACTCAGTAGTTAAATCTTCACGCGTTTGTTCAAGAGTTTGTTCCAATGAGTCTAACTTTTGAAGCTGTTGCTGTGTTTGTCTCTGATTTTGTTCCAGTGTGTCTAACTTTTGAAGCTTTTGCTGTGTTTGTCTCTGATTTTGTTCCATTGTGTCTAACTTTTCAAGCTTTTGCTGTGTTTGTCTCTGATTTTGTTCCATTTGTTGCATTAATTGCAATAATAATGTATTAGTGTCTGGAATCTGTTTCTCTACGCTTTTCGGCAGTGCATTTGCACCGACAACATTCACATTTTGACAAGCAGAAAATGTGTCTTGACTTATTTGAGAAAACGGTGATGACCCAAAACCTGAATCTACAGTATTTGCGAAATTGTGTCCTGTCATTTCGGATTCCTGAGGCGAGCTGTTGCCGACCAATCGATCGATAATGCTTCCCTCTTCACTAATTGTTTCACTGTCCGCGCCATTGTTTGCCGCCCGCTCCATTTCCCTATGCACAATTACCAAATTACTACTTTGAACATCTGTTAATTCATTACTCTGCGGCGCTAACACACTGCCTTCGTCTTCACTGTCATTTCTCAGTTTACTTTGGAGCCTAGTATTACGTTTTTCACACGCCATTATTGTCACAGTATTTCACACGACAACACAGAAAAACACAATTTGAAGAGCAAAATAAAATAACGTAGCAATGGAAATAATGTCTAGTTATATGCAGCTGCGAAATACTTGGTGCAAATCTACATGCATGCCACAACTGTTTTACTCTACAACAATGAAAACTACAACTACAAAGGAGATTCTCTCTACAATTACGCGCTAGCAATAAACAAAAGCTACACTAAATACACAAACTACAAGAAAAAAAATCAGAAGACTCCAGTGAGGTATCCTAGGCTAAGGGTCGACATATGAAACGTCCCCTTTGATCAATTATACACGACTGTGCTTAACCTGACACACAATATTTTTAGCGCAACGCAATCTGACTTTCAAAATTTCCTACTAAAGAATGGCCCTGACAAACATTAAACTATACCTTTCACAAATCACTTACCTCACAAAAATCTTCGCTGCTCAAGCTACTGCAATACAGCGAGCGCCACTACTGCCAGCTAAATAAAAGATTCAAACTACTAAAGGCACTAACTACTGATAGGGATAGTTAGCAATTGAAAGATATTAATAGAGAACAAACAATGTATTTACCTTAATATCATCACAAGTCATAATATATATATCAGTTCATGACAAATTTCAAAACTTCGCCATCTCTCTCCCCACATCCACCACTGCTGGCGGCTCACCTCCAACTGCGCAACGCTACGCGCTGTTCACATCCAGCTGCCGCTGCCCAACACTACAATGGCAGACAACAATGCAAACTAGCGACAGACTGCACGCAGCACAGCCAGTGATTTTCATATTGAGCGCTACGTAACGTTGCCAATAAGAAAACATAAACAGCCTACTTACAAGGGTATCAAATGCGTCACACCTAGGCTCTAAACTTCATTGTTAGCAATTAGGCCAACAAGCTATGGCCTAACTCTCCCACCATTTAAAGAGGTCCAATAGCTTAAATCGGTTCCTTCTGTAACAAAAGTACGTCAGCTAGGTGTTACGGTATTTCAGATATTTGAATATTGAACAATCAGTGCATAATGACTGATTGCAGCTATAGATTTGAACTTAATCATCAACATTCCATTACATATGAACACCAAACAAGCAACCATACTGTGGATGCGAGGTGACTTTCTCCATTCAATACGGCACACGCTAAAAGTTCCAGCAATTTCTCAACGGAAGGGATTGAGCAGTCTACCATTAAAACAGTTAATGGAGCGAGAAGGGCAGAAATTTACTGCCACTCAGTAATTCACCAAACTGTGTGTACAACAAGGTGTACCGGTTTTTAAAACACGCTGTCAACGTTAAACAACAGCAAGGTGGCGCATTTACCAAACAATTCTCTTTCCTGCCTAAACTGGCCACTAATACGTAACACGCACAAATTAAACGTTTCGCGAACATCGTTCACAGGAATTGGTATTACATAAAATCTTACTTAATAACGGCAGATAGGTATCTGTTTCCCCTCACTTATTGTGTGTGGTGATTTATGTAGATTCCATGTATATACATATATGTATTAGTATTATTAGTAACTCATATATATACTCCATGTAGTGTAGACGTATATGTGCACTGCGTCGCAACTGATTATGAGGCACACCAGCAGAACAGTCGGTATAGCTTCATGGAGCAACGTGTAGTTGCTTTCTGTGACGAAATGTGGTAGAGAGTGATGGGACTCACCTGCTCCCTCTTCAGTTGGCTGCTACCTGATTTCCTTGAGGCTGTTGTACTCCAACCTACATGCCACCGAATCGTCACACTAGTAGAACACATTTTGTCTACATTTACATCTACATTTATACTCCGCAAGCCACCCTTCGGTGTGTGGCGGAGGGCACTTTACGTGCCACTGTCATTACCTCCCTTTCCTGTTCCAGTCGCGCGTGGTTCGCGGAAAGAACGACTACCGGAAAGCCTCCGTGCGCGCTCGAATCTCTCTAATTTTACATTTGTGATCTCCTGGGGAGGTATAAGTAGGGGGGAGCAATATATTCGATACCTCATCCAGAAACGCACCCTCTCGAACTTGGACAGCAGGCTACACCACGATGCAGAGCGCCTCTCTTGCAGAGTCTGCCACTCGAGTTTGCTAAACATCTCCGTAACGCTATCACGCTTACCAAATAACCCTGCCACGAAACGCGCCGCTCTTCTTTGGATCTTCTCTATCTCCTCTGTCAACACGATATGGTATGATCCCACACTGATGAACAATACTCAAGTATAGGTCGAACGAGTGTTTTGTAAGCCACCTCCTTTGTTGATGGACTACATTTTCTAAGGACTCTCCCAATGAATCTGAACCTGGAACTCGCCTTACCAACAATTAATTTTCTATGATCATTCCAATCCCAGATATTTTACAGAAGTAACTGCAACCAGTGTTGGTTCCGCTATTATATATTCATAGAATAAAGGATCCTTCTTTCTATGTTTTCGGAATACATTACATTTGTCTATGTTAAGGGTCAGTTGCCACTCCCTGCACCAAGTGCCTATCCACTGCAGATATTCCTGCATTTCGCTGCAGTTATCTAATGCTGCAACTTCTCTGTATACTGCAGCATCATCCGCGAAAAGCCGCATGGAACTTCCGACACTATCTACTAGGTCATTTATGTATATTGTGAAAAGCAATGGTCCCATAACACTCCCCTGTGGCACGCCAGAGGATACTTTAACGTCTGTAGATGTCTCTCCATTGAGAACAACATTCTGTGTTCTGTTTGCTAAAAACTCTTCAATCCAGCCACACAGCTGGTCTGATATTCCGTAGGCTCTTACTTTGTTTATCAGGCCACAGTGCGGAACTGTTTCGAACGCCTTCCGGAAGTCAAGGAAAATGGCATCTACCTGGGAGCCTGTATCTAATATTTTCTGGGTATCATGAACAAATACAGCGAGTTGGGTCTCACACGATCGCTGTTTCCGGAATCCATGTTGATTCCTACAGAGTAGATTCTGGGTTTCCAGAAATGACATGATACGCGAGCAAAAAACATGTTTTAAAATTCTACAACAGATCGATGTCAGAGATGTAGGCCTATACTTAGCGCGTCTGCTCGACAACCCTTCTTGAAAACTGTAAGTACCTGTGCTCTTTTCCAATCATTTGGAACCTTCCGTTCCCCTAGAGACTTGCAGTACACGACTGTTAGAAGGGGGGCAAGTTCTTTCGCGTACTATGTGTAGAATCGAATTGGTATCTCGTCAGGTCCAGTGGACTTTCCTCTGAGTGATTTTAGTTGCTTTTCTATTCCTTCGACACTTATTTCGATGTCAACCATTTTTTCGTTCGTGCGAGTATTTAGAGAAGGAACTGCAGTGCGGTCTTCCTCTGTGAAACAGCTTTGGGAAAAGGTGTTTAGTATTTCAGTTTTACGCGTGTCATCCTCTGTTTCAATGCCATTATCATCACAGAGTGTCTGGATATGCTGTTTCGATCCACTTAATGATTTAAAGTAAGACCAGAACTTCCTAGGATTTACTGTCAAGTCGGTAGATAGAGTTTTACTTTCGAATACAATGGACGCTTCTCGCATAGCCCTCCTTACGCTAACTATGACATCGTTTAGCTTCTGTTTGTCTGAGAGGTTTTGGCAGTAGTTTCCTAACTTTGTTGTTGAACCACGGTGGGTTTTTCCCGTGCTTCACAGTTTTACTCAGCACGTACCTGTCTAAAATGGATTTTACGATTGCCTTGAACTTTTACCATAAACACTTGACATTGTCAGTGTCGGAACAGAAATTTTCGTTATCATCTCTTAGGTAGTCTGAAATCTGCCTCCTATTACTCTCGCTAAACAGATAAACCTTCCTCCCTTTTCTGATATTCCTATTAAGTTCCATATTCAGGGATGCTGCAACGGCCTTATGATCACTGGCTCCCTGTTCTGCGCTTACAGAGTCGAAAAGTTCGGGTCTGTTTGTTATCAGTAGGTCCAAGATGTTATCTCCACGAGTCGGTTCTATGTTTAATTGCTCGAAGTAATTTTCGGATAGTGCACTCAGTATAATGTCACTCGATGCTCTGTCCCTACCACCCGTCCTAAACATCTGAGTGTCCCAGTCTATATCTGGTAAATTGAAATCTCCACCTAAGACTATAACATGCTGAGGAAATTTATGTGAAATGTAGTCCAGATTTTCACTCAGTTGTTCTGCCTCTAATGCTGCTGAGTCGGGATATCGGTAAAAGGAGCCAATTATTAACCTAGCTCGCTTGTTGAGTATAACCTCCACCCGTAATAATTCACAGGAACTATCCACTTCTATTTCACTACAGGAAAAGCTGCTACTAACAGCGACAAACACGCCACCACCGGTTGCATGCAATCTATCCTTTCTAAACACCGTCTGTACCTTTGTAAAAATTTCGGCAGAATTTATCTCTGGCTTCAGCCAGCTTTCCATACCTATAACGATTTCAGCTTTGATGCTTTCTATGAGCGCTTGAAGTTCCGGTACCTTACCAACGGAGCTTCGACAGTTTACAATTACAATACCGATTGCAGCTTGGTCCCTCAATATGGCACTACTGCACTTACATGTGGTATACATGTTTAACTTTTATTGTTAATACATTTCGTTTGAAAAGAGACATTAGTTTTATAGCATTTAAATTATATTTTAAATAATTTCCAATTTTTGAGTCTGCTGCATCTGCCAGTCCATTAGTCGTAGAGAAGAAATGAGGGGGACCTTTACAGTGGGATAAGTAGTGTGGTTAAATTGCATGTGTGGATACATGTAGATACATTTTCTGTAGAATCTCTGGGTTTTAGTTCTCCATACCACCCTCCCCCCCCCGTCCCCCCCCCCCAACACACACAGCAAACACATCGACACAGAAAGCCATTGACCCTCTCTGTTGAGAGGTCAGACAAATATGTAGTCCTGGAAGAGGTCAGCAGCTTTTTAAGTAGTTGCAGGGGCACAGTGTGGAAGACTGACTGATCAGGCATTGAATCACTGACGAACACGGCCTTGCTGTGATGGAACTGCAGACAGCTAAAAGCAATGGGAAATTACAGACATAATTTTCCCCGTTGTATTGCAACTCTACTATATAATTAAATGAGAATGGAATCCAGTTCGGTAAAATATTCTGAGGAAAATTTCCTTGATCTCGATCTCCAGGCAGAGACTACTTAGAAGGATCTCGTCTCCAGGAAAAACAAAACTGGCACTCTACTGGTTGTAATGTGAAATGGAAGTTCCCTTGATTGGGCTGGTATGACAGGAAATTTAAAAAGAGGATTAGACAGGCGCAAGTTAGATGTAATGGTGAAGAGTAAAGTTCGGTAACAAAAGGAACAGGACTTCCAGTTAGCTGAGTACATGGTAATAATTACATAATCAGAAGAGGGTTTCTTTAGTTTATTTAGCATGTGGCTTACAGCATTATATTTCACAAGTACCTACAATTAAGTTGATACAATATTGGATAAAATGATGTGAATCATTACAGATGCACCTACATATACGTATGTATAGATAATAATGAAAGCCGGAGAACTGGGAATAGCTAAAAGACGTTGAGATATCAGTTTTCCACCATAACTGCATATCTAAAGACTCCAGCCAGTTATTTGCTGCAGGTGTTGCATCTACGAAGTATTTCAAGGTACCCATGAATTTTCTACTTGGGCAGTCATGTAAAATGTGTTCCATCGTTTGTTCTGAAGTTCAACTGTTGCACTGGTCATCATCGGTAACTCTCCACTTATGTGGCGTTGCTCTGGTCATGGAGTGGCCATTTCTGGTATATCTGAGGGAACTCCATATTTTTCTTGGTAGGTTAGCAGCTGGTAGTTGGATGGTCAGATCAATATTATCTAACTTGTTATGACAATGGAAGGACGTCCACTGATATCTCCATCCATTTATTAGATTACAGGTTTTTAGGAAGCTTCTTGGCCAGTGTTAACCAGATTGGTTCTCTACATTTAAATGGGTGCATGGTAAGTTGTTGAATGTTTCATGAATTTCAGAGTCTGTGGGTTGTTTGACTTTCATCCATTCATGTCATTCTGCTTGTTGTCATCGGAGATTTGGAGGGGCAGTACTGATGTAGACTGACAACCATAGTGTTGGTGTGTATTTAAGATTCACAATCACATCGTTTAGATAGATATCTACTTCATTGTCATGGCTACTTCTGCTCTAAACAGGAGAACAGTATTTCTCTATATGTTTTAAAGTGGGTGAACAGACACTCACTAAAAACAGTATTTCCCTATATTTTTTGAAGTGGGTGAACAGACACTCACTAAAAATCTATAAATGCTCGATAATTATTACAAAGATGGTAGATTTTTCCTGAATCTCAATAAAACAGAAGTCAGCACGTTCCACCTAAACAACTCAATGTAAAACAGAGAACTGAATTTAATTCTCTGCAACAAAAATTATGACACTGTCGGCACCCAAAACATTGGGGTGTGACGCTCGACTGATACTTGACATTTAGAAAACACCTACAACTAACAGGATAGGAACTACAACCAAGAAATGAAATAGGGGTAAAGCAAGAGAATGAATAATAATTATAAAACTAGGATTTCGGGTAAATTACTATGAACGTCATAGTTAACTCATTATCGTAAGAAAGTTAATATGCCGACTAGCTCCGCAAAAGGTGAGTAGATTAAAATAATTTTTGACGAGGTAAAAGAAATTATTCAGGTGGTTAAAGGACAGGACCTCATAAATTGTGATGGGGGATTGGAAACCAATTGCAGGGTAAAGAAAAGACGGAAAATTATTAGGTGAATATGGACTGAGGTTAAGGAGTGAAAGAGGAAGCTACTTGGCAGAACGCCGCACAGAGCATATTTTAATCATCGTTATCATTTGATTTAAGGATCATGAAGAGATCTGATGACACTGGAAGATTTCAGATTGATTGTATATTAGTAAAACAGAGATTTCGGAACCATATTTTAAACCGTACGAAATTGCCAGGGGCACATGTCGACTGTGACTACTACCTATCGGCGATAAATGAATAAATTGCAAAAAAGTAGGAAAGTAAGGAGATGGGATCCGGCTGAGTTGAAAGAACCCAAGGTTGTAGAGTATTTAAGAGGGAGTGTTAGGCAACGATAGACTGAAACAGAGAAATGCAACACAGTAGAAGACGAATGGGTTGGTTTGAGAGGTTAAAAAGTGAGGGCATCGGGGGATGAAGAAGGTAATCGTCAAGACGTACTAGATAGACTTGACTATCACAGGATATATTGAACTATATTAATGAAAGGAGAAAATATTAAAAATGGAGCAAATGAAGCAGGCGAATGGGAATACAAAAGTCTAAAAATGAGATTGAGAGAAAGTGTAAAATGGCTAAGCACGAATGGCTTGATGATAAATGCGAGGATATAGAAGCATATTTAATTAAAGAGAAAATAGGCAGCGTATATACATAAATTTAAGGAGCCCTTGAAGAAAAGAGTTTAGTTAGGAAATCAGTACTAAACAAGGAACAAAAGTTCAAATGTAGAAGCAGTGTATAGAGGGACTATATTTCGGAAATAAACCGGAAGGCTAAAATATAGGAACAGATATGGACATAGATGAAGATGAGATACGACATTGTGAGAAGAATTTGACAGTGCACTGAGAGTTCCAATCACTCCCTTCTCAGTCCCTTCTTAATTATTGCTTCCCTTTCATGCCCTCCGACTCTTATAACCACCATCTGGTTTCTGTAAAAGTTGTAAATAGCCTTTCGCCCCCTTTTTTTTTTTTTTTTTTTTTGGCACTGCCGCCCTCAGAATGTCAAAGGGAGTATTACAGTCAACATTGTCAAAAGCTTTCTCTAAGTCTACAAAAGCTATAAACATAGTTTTGCTTTCCGTAACCTATCTTCTATGAGAAATCATAGAGTCAGTATTGCCTCGCGTGTTCCTACATTTCTCCGAAATTCAAACTGATCTCCCCGAGACCGGCTTCTACGAGCTTTTCCATTCTCCTGTAAAGAATTCAGGTTAGTATTCTGTAAACTGTATTTAGCAAAGCGATTGCTCGGTAATTTTCACACCTTTCAGCACCTGCTTACTTTTTGATTGGAATTATTATATTGTTCTGGAGGTTGAAGGGTATTTCGCCTCTCTCATACATCTTGCTCACCAGATGGAAGAGTTTTGCTGTGGCTGGCTCTCCCAAGGCTATCAGCAGTTCTAACGGAATGTTGTCTACTCCCGGAGCCTTCTTTTGACCTACGTCTTTCAGTGCTCTGTGAAATTCTTCAAGCAGTATTTTATCTCTTATCTCAACTTCATGTGCATCCTCTTCCATTTCTGTAGTATTGCCCTCGCTTGTATCTCCCTTGCATTGACCCTCTATATACACCTTCCACCTCTGAGATTTCCCTTCATTGCTTAGGACTGGTTTTCCATCTGAGGTCTTGTTCTTTGTACAGGTGGCTCTCTTTTCTGCAAACATCTCATTAATTTTGCTATGGGCGGTATCTTTCTTTCCCCCATCGATATATGCTTCTAAATCCTTACATTTGTCCTCTAGCTATTCCTGATTAGCCATGTTCCATTTCCTGTCAGTTTCATTTTTGATATGTTTACATTGCCTTTCGACTGCTTCATTCACTGCACTTTTATATTTTATCATTTCATCATGTATATTCAATATCTCTTGCGTTACTCGCGAATTTTTACTAGCATTATCTTTTTACCTACTTGATCCTCCGCTGCCTTCACTATTTCTTCCCTCAAAACTACCCATTCTTCTCCTACTGCATTCCTTCCTCATGTTTTTGTCGATCGTTCCCAAATGCTACCTCTGGAACTCTCAGCAACCTATGGTTCTTTCAGTTTATCCAGGTCCCATCTATTTAAATTCCTGCCTATTTCCAGTTTCTTCACTTTTAACCTAGAATTCATAACCAATACACAGTGGTCAGAGTGCACATCTGCCCCTGGAAATGTATCACAGTTTAAAACATTGTTGCTAAATCTCCGTCTTACTACTCGTACTATTTAATCACTCTGAAACTTTCTAGTGTCTCCAGGTGTCTTCCAGACGTACAATCTTCTTTCATGATTCTTAAACCAACTGCCCCGTCACTTTCGTAGCACTACCTAGTCTTCACAAATTAGCACCACTTTACAAAAGCTCAAAACAACTGCTGAGAGCCGAAATACTAATTTTACTGTAAAATGCCTGATGTATTCAAACTATTGTCCTGGATCATTCTAAAACTTTCACCAGCTGACTGACCGACTCTGTTGTATACGTGGCGAGCACAACAGTCTTCATCTGAAAATGTGGGTTAAACAGTTTCAAGATGGGCAGGCGAAGGTAGTTGGTGGGCTATAAAGTAAATTTAATTTGTGCAAGTGTCAGAGACTGGGCAGCAGCAAATACACTGGTAATTGCAGTCTGGTGCAAAACGTATGGGTAGTTTAAGCTTGTGTTTTTAAATGAGTGGTGGACGTAACCTGATTCCAGATACTTCTTTTGAGCAGAAGGAATTGATTAAAATCTGACAGACGAAATTGCCGTACCCTACTCAGAGAGACATCGCGGCCGCGGGCTGCGGTTTGAAAGATATAAATGTTTTTCAGGACTTGTTGGAAGAACTTAAATTCTACTGACGAGTTGAATCATGGAAGCCTATACACTTCGCACAGTTTCATTTTGACGTGGAACAATCCGTGGCCGGCCGAAGTGGCCGTGCGGTTAAAGGCGCTGCAGTCTGGAACCGCAAGACCGCTACGGTCGCAGGTTCGAATCCTGCCTCGGGCATGGATGTTTGTGATGTCATTAGGTTAGTTAGGTTTAACTAGTTCTAAGTTCTAGAGGACTAATGACCTTAGCAGTTGAGTCCCATAGTGCTCAGAACCATTTGAACCATTTTTGAACAATCCGTCCAAATAATCTAAACTGCTGAGCTGCTCACCACCCCTTAAAAACAAAATAGATGGAACAGAAACAATCAGGAAGGTTCATGAGGGCCACTGTACCGACCAGACGACAATCACCATAATGGTGGGTGCAATGAACAGCGTAGGGAAGGTGTGGAAATTGTTGAAGTCCGAAGTTCTGATCTGCGCAGGAATCAGTGAGATAATGACGGAAACAGGAATCGTCAGTGCGAATCACTACCAGTCAAGGCTCCGACTTTGCTGTTACATGTTATACAACTACACGGAGCTTAACTTGGCCATAGCGACTGCTTAAAAAAGATATTATTCGAAGGTTTCGCGGTGTTAGACAAAATGTCTATCTGATTATCGATGTGTAGGCTCGTAATGTCGTAGTGCGGTGCATTTTAGACTTGGGGAGTCAAGTTTTGGTGATCGTTAAGGGTGTGTAGAAGATACTCGACAAGAGAAATCCGTGGCTGCAGCTAAATATACTTGGTATGGAAGTCTACGATGCAGTATGTGGTAAGTGGTTAGAGATCAAGAAGGAGTTCAGGGCTGATTTCAAATCTCAGTTGCACGTAGTAAGACCAAATTTGGTCATATGAACCTAAGACTGAAGGCTAGTCTGGGTCTCAGCTTCCTTAGGTTCTAATGAGTTGAACAGCACTTGAAAGAAAGACGCATTTTGGTGTGCTTGAATGGAACAGTAATTAAACAAAATTCAAAGATAGCGTAGATGGTTTGTCAACTGGGATTCAGGACATGCCAAGGATTGTACTCACTAGTGAAGAAAAAACAGTTAATGGACATAGCAAAGGAACTGTTAAATGAAGACGGAGAAGAGGGTAGTGAGGTTGACCTGTCACGTCACCCAATGACAGAGACGATAGAAAATGATTTGTAGGGTACCGAAGAAGGATACAAAATTACGAAGAGTGGAAAGATGTTTCCTCCAGTGACTCAGAAAACTAGAAGACAATTTACTCAGCTCTAATGCTATAGAAGAGCCTGATAGGACGTTCAACATTCTTCGTCATTTAAGAGATTGGGGAGATGCAATGTCTAACATATCTGAAGAGGAGGATGACTCGACAGGGAGGAATACGAATGGGCAAACAGCGAATGTACAGTAAACACCCTGGAACAGAACTGTGTTGCGGAAAACAGAAAGTTGAGCTGTTGTAATAGTAAAAACGAAAATCAACAAGAAATACTGAGCAGTGACATCGAGGACGACCCGTGGGACATTTCATTTATCGTTGAAGACAATTAAAGGCAGTAAATACCGGACTATGTTTGCATACATGTTATGATGAATTAGTTAATAAGTTATTTAGCATACATACTATGTGAACATTCTCATGGGTGTACGAATAAATTAAATGTTTTTTGTAATTAATAAAAGTAAGGAAAGGTGCAATTGGAGGTGGTGGTGGTGGTGGTTAGTGTTTAACGTCCCGTCGACAACGAGGTCATTAGAGACGGAGCGCAAGCTCGGGTTAGGGAAAGATTGGGAAGGAAATCGGCCGTGCCCTTTCAAAGGAACCATCCCGGCATTTGCCTGAAACGATTTAGGGAAATCACGGAAAACCTAAATCAGGATGGCCGGAGACGGGATTGAACCGTCGTCCTCCCGAATGCGAGTCCAGTGTGCTAACCACTGCGCCACCTCGCTCGGTCTGCAATTGGAAAGCCGGCCGAAGTGGCCGTGCGGTTCTAGGCGCTGCAGTCTGGAAACGCGAGGCCGCTACGGTCGCAGGTTCGAATCCTGCGTCGGGCATGGATGTGTGTGCTGTCCTTAGGTTAGTTAGGTTTAACTAGTTCTAAGTTCTAGGGGTCTAATGACCTCAGAAGTTGAGTCCCATAGTGCTCAGAGCCATTTGAACCATTTTGCAATTAGAAAGGTGAAGTTAGTAGTGAGGATAGGGTTTCTGTTGAAACCAACGGAAAGGTCACGGATAAGCAAGTTTAAGAGCTACTACTTTTTCTACATCTTCTATGGTGCATACACCTCAAGGAGAGCTATACACATCAATGACGTAGAAATAGAAACGATGAGGAGCCGCACGTTGAGTTGCCAGTACAACATCTCCCTCCTCAATCGCTTTGTAAAATTAAAAGTGTCCGACACGACACACGAGTTGCAGACACGTGGCTAGCAGTTTCATCTTCCGTCCTATTATAGGCGGAAACCTGCTTAGTAATGTGATGCCACAGCTGAACTAGAGGTTACTGAGGGGGTATTTAAGGAGGAAAACTCGTTTTCTTGTGTGGAGAACCCAGAACACAGAGATCCAATCGGTTTTTTGACGATGTGCGTTCCTGATCTGGAAACAGAGCTCCTCAAAACCATTAACTATCCGTGATACTCCATCGTAAAGTGCAGCGCTTTGCTGTGTAGTGAAGATACACAACACCTCCCCCCCCCCCCCCCCAAACAAGACTAAGGCATTGAGAAGATGTGCGTTGTGTACATTTGGGGAAAAATGGCGTGGTATCCTGGAACACCTCAACCGCTATGTGCTTTCACGATTCCACCATGAGTGCTATACGGGCCAAGTTTTCCAAGATCGAAGTTACAGGCTCAGGTAAATCACTCAATCACGTACTACACATAGATGTCTATACACATGTCTCTGATACGATAAATGGGGTGTTTAACTATACTGAGTTTCCTTAGGATACAGTACATAAGAAGGCATGTATTAGTGCCCAAAATAAAAAAGACAACTATTGTTTGGTATGGTAAGTCCTAGCTTGTGAGATAAATTATGAGAAAAATTCTCACTTTCCTTGTAGATATCATGTAGGTACTAATATTATCGGGGGTTACAATTTTCAAGATGTCGAGTTCCCTGTTAAGATCCAGGACATACCTAATTTTGAGGCTCAGAATGCCTGTATACTAGTTCATGTTTAAGCCTGAAGAATAGCAACACAGAGGAAGGTGGTAAGGTTACAAACAAAGTTGTCCGACACCCTAATTTTTCTCTCAATTTGGTGCTCAGCATAAGCTGCATATAAACATACTGCTATACTCCAAAGGAGACGATTATCACTAAGTATGGATCAGATATATGTTGTGACTCCTTTCATCCCAACTGAGTCGCCGGCCGGAGTGGCCATGCGGTTCTAGGCGCTACAGTCTGGAACCGAGCGACCACTACGGTCGCAGATTCGAATCCAGCCTCGGACATTGATTGTGATGTCCTTAGGTTAGTTAGGTTTAATTAGTTCTAAGTTCTAGGCGACTGATGACCTCAGAAGTTAAGTCGCATAGTGCTCAGAGCCATTTGAACCAACTGAGTAAACACATGTGTGAAAAGCATATTTGCTTAGGTACCTCAATGTCTTTTCCACAAGAGGGTCTTTAGCGGAACATATAGTGGAGTTCTCAACCAGGAAACTGGTTCGTGTTGTGATGCTCACTGCGCAAAACAAACTCTTGAAGTTTAAGAATACCCACTGTCAGGAGAGTTGTCAGTTTGTGGTGTACGCTGACTCTGAATGCCGCCTTGCTCCTATGACATGCCGTGAAGGTGACTGTAAAGCCTCTCATACTATCTTCACAGAAAACATATGTCATATACGGCTGTGTGTTCAATTTATTCTAGTCTTAGCAACCTCAAACTATATGTCATGGCGATTCTGCGATCTGGCTGCACACTGATCTTGAAAATCTTTCATCGGAGCTTGATAAGCCTTACAGCACCAACATTTTCATCACCAAGTCATAGGACAATGGAAATTTGTAGAAGAAGGCGGTTAACGGTCATATCTGTGGGCAGCCATTAGATTGGAAAGCGGAAAGTCCTTGTAGAGACTACTGTCATGTATCGGGGAAGTTCTGCGATGCTGTCTGTAACTCATTCAACCTGAAATATAAATAACCACGACATTTACCCATCATTTTCCACAATTTGAGCGGATATGATGCTCACATTCATGTTAAGAACTTGGCTGATTTCGTTATGGAGAAAGATCGGGTCATTGTACTGCATGAAGGTGTTGAGGAATATATTTCAGTCTCCAAACGAATGGCGCCAAGAATTACGCTCCGCTTCCTGAACTCATTTCATTTTATGCTGGCACCATTCTAGAATCTCGTTAAAACTCAGTACAATATTCGATGTGCATATTCTGATGACACACAGTTTCAAATTGTGACAAGGAAGTGGGTTTCCAAAACAAGTATCACGACCGTATGGGAAAACTGAAAGAAACAAGACTACCCAAGATAATAGCATTACCAGTAACCTTATAGGTTATGCCATATCGGATGCTGAGTATGTGCTGTGAAAATTGGGCTGGAGTTTAACATTGCTGCTTTAGGAGACGATGCAAAACTTTGTATGAACAGAGATGTTCGTTTGCTTGCGAATGTTTTTGAGAAATTCCGGTGTATATGCATCATCACATATACTCTGAATCATGCCTTTTGCTACACAACAATTGGGTTGTCTTGGGACGGTATGCCCAAGAAAACTAAAGCGGTATCGAACTATTAACCAGTGCTGTTTTCTTTGAGTGCGAGATTCATGGGGAGTCATTGCCACTGTATCCATAAACACGGCAGGGAAAATAACCATTAGGTGGATGACAGGCTGATCACATACCTTGATTCGAATTGTATCATGTACTTGGATGTGAGTAACTTATACGGGCATGCCAGTCAACAATCGCTCCAGATTGACGAGTTTCGATGGCTGTCTCAAGTTGAATGGCAGGGAGGAGGAGGAAGAGATTAGTGTTTAACGTCCTGTCGACAACGAGGTCATTAGAGACGGTGCGCAAGCTCGGGTGAGGGAAGGATGGGGAAGGAAATCGGCCGTGCCCTTTCAAAGACACCATCCCGGCATTTGCTTGAAGCGGAATGGCAGGGATTAGACGAAAATAACCGTAGTATGGCGACCGACTGTGGTGTATGGTATTTGTGGCGTCAGATATTAAATATCCTACTAGTTTGCATGGTGTGATTGCATAGTTTGTATGCCGCTATGTCCAGAGTAACAAGTTTCACGAAGGGGATCCATCCTCAAACTGATGGTAACGCTGGGGATAAGTAGAGATACGTCATGCACTATAGACATTTCCAGCAGTATCTCAGATTATGGATGCTGCCAGTTACCATCACTTGCGCTACCTCTTTCAAGCAGTCACCCTGGTTGAAGTAGTATATTGATTTAAATACCAAGAAAAGGGCTTCTGTAAAGTACGATTTTGAAAAAAAAAATTCAAAATTAAAGAATAACCCAAATTCCAGTTAGACAATAGAAAATTTGGGAAAATACTTTGAAATTCTTATTACAACACAATAAGATGGGCGTTGGGGCATAAGAAAATGTATCGCCAGAATAATTTTTATATGGGTCACTGCCTTCAATAATAACTTCGTTGCTTTGGAGATGGCGAAGACTGCAGTAGAGTTCACGAAACCTGTCTATGTGGTAATGACAATATTAGACTTGTCCAAACTCCACATATATCGATATCATAATGAGTTTGCGAAAATTCATTTCGATGATGCGTTGTTATTTTATATGGATACAGATAATTTCATCTAAAGGGGGGGAAGGGCTACGATCCATATGAAGTATTGAGATGTCAGGCCAATGCATTGCACACGGCTTCCAACAACGTCAGTCTTATGTTATTGTTCCATTGAACAAGAAGTTTATTGGCCTAACGAGGCGAGTACGTTGCTGATTGTGGAGCGTATGGTACAGCAAACTAATATTCGTTCATGAGATTGCCATCCTGGAAATGGAAAAAAGAACACATTGACACCGGTGTGTCAGACCCACCATACTTGCTCCGGACACTGCGAGAGGGCTGTACAAGCAATGATCACACGCACGGCACAGCGGACACACCAGGAACCGCGGTGTTGGCCGTCGAATGGCGCTAGCTGCGCAGCATTTGTGCACCGCCGCCGTCAGTGTCAGCCAGTTTGCCGCGGCATACGGAGCTCCAACGCAGTCTTTAACACTGGTAGCATGCCGCGTCAGCGTGGACGTGAACCGTATGTGCAGTTGACGGACTTTGAGCGAGGGCGTATAGTGGGCATGCGGGAAGCCGGGTGGACGTACCGCCGAATTGCTCAACACGTGGGGCGTGAGGTCTCCACAGTACATCGATGTTGTCGCCAGTGGTCGGCGGAAGGTGCACGTGCCCGTCGACCTGGGACCGGACCGCAGCGACGCACGGATGCACGCCAAGACCGTAGGATCCTACGCAGTGGCGTAGGGGACCGCACCGCCACTTCCCAGCAAATTAGGGACACTGTTGCTCCTGGGGTATCGGCGAGGACCATTCGCAACCGTCTCCATGAAGCTGGGCTACGGTCCCGCACACCGTTAGGCCGTCTTCCGCTCACGCCCCAACATCGTGCAGCCCGCCTCCAGTGGTGTCGCGACAGGCGTGAATGGAGGGACGAATGGAGACGTGTCGTCTTCAGCGATGAGAGTCGCTTCTGCCTTGGTGCCAATGATGGTCGTATGCGTGTTTGGCGCCGTGCAGGTGAGCGCCACAATCAGGACTGCATACGACCGAGGCACACAGGGCCAACACCCGGCATCATGGTGTGGGGAGCGATCTCCTACACTGGCTGTACGCCACTGGTGATCGTCGAGGGGACACTGAATAGTGCACGGTACATCCAAACCGTCATCGAACCCATCGTTCTACCATTCCTAGACCGGCAAGGGAACTTGCTGTTCCAACAGGACAATGCACGTCCGCATGTATCCCGTGCCACCCAACGTGCTCTAGAAGGTGTAAGTCAACTACCCTGGCCAGCAAGATCTCCGGATCTGTCCCCCATTGAGCATGTTTGGGACTGGATGAAGCGTCGTCTCACGCGGTCTGCACGTCCAGCACGAACGCTGGTCCAACTGAGGCGCCAGGTGGAAATGGCACGGCAAGCCGTTCCACAGGACTACATGCAGCATCACTACGATCGTCTCCATGGGAGAATAGCAGCCTGCATTGCTGCGAAAGGTGGATATACACTGTACTAGTGCCGACATTGTGCATGCTCTGTTGCCTGTGTCTATGTGCCTGTGGTTCTGTCAGTGTGATCATGTGATGTATCTGACCCCAGGAATGTGTCAAAAAAGGTTCCCCTTCCTGGGACAATGAATTCACGGTGTTCTTATTTCAATTTCCAGGAGTGTAGACCAAAAATCATGTAAATATATATTCCCATCATGTGTACTGACAGAATACATTCTTTTAAATAGCCCTTTCTGATGCATACACCTGCAAATAGAACAGTTTTATAGTTTCACCTGCTGCTAGCACCAAAGTATGATTAGATTTTAGTGTAGACATATATAACCCAGTCCATCGATAAAATTACGGATATTTTCAGCCAGTGCTTCTGTAGTCCAAAAGTTATAAATGCTCAGCCACCGATACTGTTGGGTGGACTGTGGTTTTTTGGTTATTATCAGTAATAGTGTGTAAATAAAGAAGAATTTATCCACTGAAAAAAAGAGGAAAACTTGCATACTGTATCAGTGTTGTGAAAAAGAATAAAATTGTGTCTCAGGTTCCAAATTGTATCGATGCTATGAAAAAAAAGAATCAAATTGTGTCTCAAAAACCCAGTTGCGTCTATATATCTTTGAGAATTCAATAAATGAATGTTGTTACCATATGCCTTTGTCACTGATATTTGCGGAGAACCTAGCACACATGCTGTGTGTGTACAAAGAGTGTGTAAGACTCACAAATGACATTAGTTTTCAATATGAGTGGTTTTATGGATGTGAAGTTCAACACGGGGAGTAAATAAACATATGTAATGGTTGCATGGGATTTCATCAATCATGCTGCACGTACTGGATTATGGGATTAGATGGCGTGTGATGTGTCTGCTTCCAGAGACATTTAGTAGACATTGCTAAGATTATATCACCCGTGCCTGAGGAGAACGACAGTCATTGTATCTGGACAAGTTTGCTTACTTTATAACTATCAAAGTATAAGCAGGGTGAAATCAGTAAAAAGAGTAGACACAATGTAAGGTAAAAATTTATTTATTTCTCACCCTACTTAAAAGTAATTTTTCATTTTCATAAGCAGACACAACACTACTTTGATGCATTCACTTGAGCTAAGGGATAACAGGGCACCCCCATAATTTCAGATCTCGAATAGCTGCGTGCCTAAAGACTCGACTGCCGGCCGCGGTGGCCGTGCGGTTCTGGCGCTGCAGTCCGGAACCGCGAGGCTGCTACGGTCGCAGGTTCGAATCCTGCCTCGGGCATGGGTGTGTGTGATGTCCTTAGGTTAGTTAGGTTTAAGTAGTTCTAAGTTCTACGGGACTTATGACCTAAGATGTTGAGTCCCATAGTGCTCAGAGCCATTTGAACCATAAAGACTCGACTCATCCATGTGATCGTCTCCTTCTATTTGACGTAGTTAATAGTATCCGGACAGTCGAATAATCGAAGCGATGCCATCTTATCTTTGTAAGGTATACCAGCTGCAGTGAATTTTGAGAAATTTCTGAAGATTCAAACCCCCTCGCACATCTGTCCATTCTGATTTCATTATCTCGTTCTGTTTTGAGCAGTCTGTTACGATGATTCATGCCAGCTCCTTGAATTTCAGTGGGATGAGTAGACATCCTTACCCTTCAGCATCCTCACAGTTAGAAACAAGGAACCTCGCATATACGTCAAATGCTCGACTGTGTGGTGTCAGCTGAAAGCCTATCTAATGCATGACGCGATTCATTCAACTAATATGAATGTAATGCCAAACAAGTAGGAAATGCCTGTAATATTATGAGTCATTTTGTTGAGTCTGTTAATATTTTGTGACAAATATTGTAAATGTTTTCCTTTAATCGCAAAGATAAAGAATACGACACCTCAATACGTACCATGAAAGCATGGAACTTCATGTGTAATGCATATGCACGAGGGCCATGATGTTCACTACTGTTTGTTTTCTGTTTATCGCCTCTTTGTTCTGTGACTCCTGTGGGTCGATGTATGTATAACTAGCTGTCTGTATGAGCTTTCACGAATTGTTAACTGAAATTATCTTCTGGTTCCTTTAAAAAATACCTCTCTGCCATGTGAAATTTATTTAAAGAGTAATAATATCGCTGATGATTGCTCATCTGGCTTCGGCGGCGCTGAGTCTGCCATTACGTGTACTAAAGAATATTTCAGTGTTTGTTAGCGTCACTCGCAAAGGAAAATAATTCTTAAGTTCTTTTATAGATTTTTACAGTCAGTTTTCAATATTAAAGTTAGTTATTATTTTTGATTACGAAACTTAATCAGAGATTTTACACCACAAGGCTTAGGTGAGGCTTCACCTCTGGTTTAAATTATTTTCAGATAATTCCAAGGATTAAAAGTTGACTCAATTCTTAAAGAGATAAAGTTAAAGAAATTATTTGCAATGCAGGTTTCGTTACATTGTCATTCATTGAAAGAGAGCGTAACATTTTCATTAATAATAAATAAATTTTTTGCTTGCGTATTGAGATTAAGTCACGCTATGTATATTTAAGACTCATTTAATCGCGCTCAAAATACACGTGGTCTTCCAAAAAAATATTCAGAATTTACACTGCTACTTAACATTATCATCGCTGTAGGTTGCAACTGACGCCTGCACTCGTATTTCAGACCACACGTAGCTATCGGCACTGACTAATACGAAGTAACAAAACCAATTCTACGCCACAAAGATTATGTGGGAAGTAAGTAATGGTACAATTGTATACATTTTCATCCCAATGTAACAGTAAACTGTCATACAGAGAGAATTCCTAATTGAAGTAGACTCAGACATTAGTTAACTTGTAATTTTCAAAGCTATGAAATCATCTTCTATATTCCCCCTTCTGTCAGTCTGAAACGCAAGACTGTTGAAACCGGGCATCTCCCGTTCAACGTTTGTCATGTTGCGATCAGTAGTTCTAGGTATTCAAAAAGCTCCCATGAAACGAAATTGAGTGGCAGATATCCACTGGCGTTCAAAATTTCTTGTATTTCAAATACCCCTCGTCTGCGACAGTGACGTGAGGCATCTGCCATATTATTTCACTAATGATGATTTCGTTTTCCCCTTGGGATCCTTGCATGTATGAGTTGGTATCCATCACACTCCGCTGCAGAATAAATTCCTGCTTAACATTAATAATAATTTCGGAATGTCTTCAAAGAACCCCACAACAATTTTAGATGTACATATGCAGTACATTTCTTGTACTCTTGCGCTCTTGTACACAATGGTTCGTCTATAGACCTCCCAAAACTTAGAACAAGGCATAGACATATGTTTCAATAGGTTATGCTGAGCTGATTTGTCTACATCACGTGTATGGTCAATCTCAACCCCGTTAAGTTCATATCGTATTTCTTGAAATCGGAATGCTAAATCATTACGTGTAAGCTTCGATCCCACTGTGGGGAAACCATCCTTATTTCTAAATGCCCCATCCAGTTGTATAAAACTCTTACACGGAAAGGTTAAATGATCGTGCTGTTGAATGAAAATCCTAATATCGTCGTTTTTGTTAAATGTAATTGAAGCATAAGGTTTATGAGAGAAGTATTCTTGGAGTATAATTTGCTTATCATAATCTACAAGGGACCATTGCACTACGCGACGTCATTGCGGGGTTTTAGTCCCAACGTTTTAAAAAGCTCTTAGTTTGCATGTTTTATCACCTTGCGGTTCTGCTGTGAAGTGCTGTGTTCTGGGTTGTGTGTGCTGGTTTTATACCTTCCGCCTATCCAGTCTTAAATAAAGTAGCACACTGATTTCCTCACCACAAAGGTCAACAAGTTGATTATTCTGGTCCATAATACAAAATTCCAGGTAATTCAATATCCGAACTATCGCCGGGAGCTATATAGAGTTGATGAGAGTCTCAAAAACCTGATACCTCGATCCAACTAACGGGAAGCATACATAAACTGTATAAATCACTGTGTTTTTGCGATAGGAATTCGTTGCAGTGTTACACTCGTTGCGGAATTTACTGAGGGGGACTACTATGTCCACAGTCTGATCAGATATTTAAAATTTATTAACAATTGGTCCTTAAAAAAACGGTCCTTTTGCGACACCCATTAGTCGTCCTGTTGAGCCTTTCTGCTTGAAGTCAGTCGTTGCATTCACCATCGTGTCTTCAGTTGTAAGTGTATTGGTGTTGGCACGATCCCTTTTCCAGACTGTTATAAATTTCGTTTAAATCGTCAATACCGTATGCATGGCGTTATATTTCCACAACTGCTTTTCTACCATAACTTCCAGATGCGGTTTATTAATAGCCTCTGTGATATTCAGGATGCTGCTGTATATCTCCAGCCCAGTAATCGCACTACTCCACTCTCCAAGGCTTATATCAATCTGTGGGAAGTAATTCATATGTATTACTGACGATTGTTCTTGTAAAGTTAGAGTACACAACATTGCATCTGAATCCGAACTGGTGAATGGGAGCTTAATGCAGCTCATAATGTATCCTTCTTCGTAAAAGTCGGGAGGAACATGATGAATAGAAGACCCGAAGGTACACTATGTGATCAAACGTATTCGGAAACCTAGCTTAAAATGACTTACAAGTTAGTGGCGCACTCCATCGGTAATGCTGGAATTCATTATGGTGTTGCCCACTCTTAGCCTTGATGACAGCTTCCACTCTCGCAGGCATACGTTCAGTGAGGTGCTTGAATATTTCTTGGGGAATGGCAGCCCATTCTTCACGGAGTTCTTCACTGAGGAGAGGTATCGATGTTGGTCGGTGAAGCCTGGCATGAAGTCGGCGTTTCAAACCATCCCAAAGGTATTCTATAGTATTCAGGTCAGGATTCTGTGCAGGCCAGTCCATTACAGGGATGTTAATGCCGTGTAACCACTCCGCCACAGGCCGTGCATTATGAACATGTGCTCGATCGTGTTGAAAGATACAATCGCCATCTCCAAATTGCTCTTCAACAGTGTGAAGCACGAAGGTGCTTAAAAAATGAATGTAGGCCTCTGTTGTGATAGTGCCACACAAAATCACAAGGGGTGCAAGCCCCCTCCATGAAGAACATGACTACGCCATAACACCACCACCTCCGAATTTTTCTGCTGGCGCTACAAACGCTGGCAGATGATGTTCACCAGGCATTCGCCATACCCACACCCTGACATCGGATCGCCACACTGTGCACCGTGATTCATCACTCCACACAACGTTTTTCCACCGTTGAGTCGTCCAACGTTTACACTCCTTACACCAAGCGAGGCGTCGTTTGGCATTTGCCGGCGTGATGCGTGGCTTACGAGCAGCCGCTTGACCATGAAATCCAAGTTTTATAACCTCCCGCCTAACTGTCATAGTACTTGTAGTGGATCTTGATGCAGTTTGGAATTCCTGTGTGATGATCTGGATATATATCTGCCTGTTACGCATTACGATACTCTTCAACTGCCGGCGGTGTCTGTCAATCGACAGACGAGGTCGGCCTGTATGCTTTTGTGCTGTACGTCTCCCTTCACGTTTCCACCTCACTATCAGATCGGAAACAGTGGACCTGTGGATGTTTAGGAGTGCGAAAATCTCGTGTACAGACATGTGACACAAGTGACTACCAATCACCTGATCGCGTTCGAAGTCCGTGATTGCCGTGGAGCGCCCCATTCTGCTCTCTCACAATGTCTAATAACGACTGAGGTCGCTGCTATGGATTACCTGGCAGTTGGTGACAGCACAGTGCACCTGATACGTACGTTTTTGTGGGTGTTCAGATGCTTTTGATCACATAGTTTAAGTATTAATATCTTGGTAGCGTTGGAAATTGTAGAGGAGATTTTTTTCCGCTGGTGAAGCATCGTTGTAATTCTTCCGGAGTTTGCAGGTCAAGAAATGAGCTGAAATACAGGGTTGGAGAAATAAAAGTAGCCTGGACCACAGAGTTCCAGGGTACATAGGGACACAGCAGAACCAATGAAATACAGTACTAACCTGTCTATAGCAATTGCTGAAGGGGGATCGAAGTTGTACTGATGGTATTACTGCAGTCTCATCCGAAATGCTTTGCTGCGGTTCTTAAAGTCTATTAGGGTTGTTGTGATACATCTTAGACTTGAGGGTTTGCCCACACAAAGTAATCGAATACTGACAGATCTATTGAACTGGGTGGCGAGCTAGGGCCGCAAACAAACAGATCTCTGCTAACAGTTATGTCAGGCGTGAAGATTGTGTAATTGAATTGTGCTCCAAGGTTTTGGCCAGCTGTAACATCAATTGGACCATTCTGTTGCACGGAACAGTAGTTCTTTTGCTCTTCCGTTACTTCTGCAACAATTCGTTTCAAAATGTTGACATAGTAAGACGCCGAAGTCAGCCCCTGATGAAAGAAGATGGGACCAATAATACAGCGTCCAGACGCTGCAAACGAAACCCCTACCTTCTGATCATGCAATGTGTTTCGTGGCAGATATGAGGATTTTCCACTGCCCAGAACCCGTGAATCTGTGAGTTGACATAACTAGCCAGGTGCAACCAGGATTCATCAGACATAAAGAAAAGATCCGTGTCCAAGCCAAACACTGTTATCTCAATGAACAGCCAGCCGCTGAGCAGTATCTGCTGGTTTTGTAAGAGATACTCGGTAAGGATGCATGTGCAGACCCAGGTGAAGTATTCGTCCGTATGATCGACGTAATCTGCCGCTCTCTAGCGACAGATATCGGGTTGATTAGGTAGGACTCTGAAGCATTTTCTCGTGAACTGCACCCACGTTTTGTGATGTGGGGGCACGTTTCAGAATATTTTCTGACTTGTTCAAAACAGATCCTACCTGACGCCATTTTCGGACTAAGCGGTGCGTGGCACTCTTTGCTGACACTTTAATATCATTAAACGTCTCAGCCAACAACCGATCACTCCGTTTCCACTGAAATATCTTTCCACAATGAACATCCGCTGCTCCACTGCGAGTACCATCGTCCTCTTTGCACTGTTTCACTCACACTGTAACAACCCGCAATACGCTACGAACCGGTGTGGATGACGTGGTGGGCGTACAAGTGGTGTGAGCGTCACGGGATGTGGTTGTATACACACTCTCACGTCCAACCGTGTCCACTTTTTTGTTTTAAATTGATGAAGAGACCTAGTCCGCTCTTCTACGTTTTCAGTTACAATCCTCCCCAATGGCTCCAGTTTCCATCATGCGGTTATGTCGTCTTTCTCGCTCTAGTTCCTCCAGAGATTTCTGCAGATTCTTGACTGTCCTGGCAGTAGCTGCAGCGCCATCACCCAGTGAACCTACTGCTGAGAGATCTGTGAGGCTGAAACAGGAAAGAGAATAATTCCATCTGACGTCTTGGTTACTGGCACAACCCTGAGTACTTTAACCGCTGCTTTATGCGTCAGGGCGTTTTTAGCTGCATACATAGCTGCAAGGAAACAATTTTTTCAGCACCCCTGCTCCCACTTCTTCTTCATCGTCAAATTCGCCTTATTCATCTTCTTTTTTAGCGTGAGTCGTACTACGTCAATAAGTTGTTTGAAATTCATCTCCAAACCCAACTTAAGTTTACCACTATGGTTTCTTTCAACTGCAGATGCCGCAGCACTTTGAGCTCTGTCGGCATCCCTTCTCGCATGTATTACCTTGGCTTTATCAGCTAAAATTCGATCTGCCTTGTGATATCCTGGGAGATTTTTGTTTGCTGCATATGCTATGGCATATTGCATACATGACTCGTCAAGCAGATTAATCCCTTTATAACTGCGTGCCAACCATTTTTGAAGCTTTATTCCACATCCACAGTAGTGAAATCCTAGTATGTGTAATACGACTGACATTTCGTTGACAATACCATCAACTCCTCTAATGCATCTTCTATCACGCATGTTATACTTCTGTGGTTGCTGTGGTCTGTTCACCCTATTGTATAGCACACCGTCAGCGTCAAACAAATTGCCTTGTGTTGCAGGAATACCAAGCGATCTACATAGTCCTCTATAAACTCAACATCTTATGACCCTCTCTATGAGCAACACATCCAGTTCTAGGCTCTTTTGCATTTCCGGTGTTTAAAAACATCCTCATGTTTCAGTACCACTGCCGTCCTTTAAGATATAAGCGACAGAATTCGTTATTTGCATCTTGTAAACTCTAAATATCTCAGTTAACTGGTTTGGTGGGCATGACTTCTCAAATTCTGTATTGTGTTCAGAAAAACATACCAAATTAACCTCATTAAACTTTTGTTTGTATGGATCCAGTATTGTAACGCGCTTGAGTCCATTGCCAGCAATATCGATAGGTCTAATTTTTTTTGTACTGTGTCTGGTTTGATCATACTCTGCTCTTATTTGTAGGATATCTATTCATCAGTATGAAAAGCAAAGATGAAAATGCATTAAATTTGCCGATTCATTGTTCTGTTCAGACAGTTCTTGATGCTCGCCTTCAGGTTTGTGAATGTTGAGTCTTGTTGCATTGCATTTAGCCCATCACAGTCTTGAAATATCCATTTTTCATTTTAAGACTCCTCACCATAATCTGTTGAGGGGTTTCCTGGACAGCAATTTGTTCCTGTCTGCAACAAACGCTCAAACATCTCTGTGGCATCTCTTCACGATTTTCTTCTCACAGGTAATGCCCAGGCAAATCTAGACTGTGTATCAGTGTCCATTAATGTATACTTGAAAACATTATTCACACATGAATATTGCATCGTATTGTAGCGGCTCCACCGCTTAGGAAAGGGAAAGTTAGTTTTCTGGAATATTCTGAGCACAAGTTACAGCCAGGTGCGGGCCGGATTGCAGTGCAAAGTAGAATAGAGGCCACTAGGCCATCAAATTGCTGAAAGAGTATACGTAGTTTTGCAAGTCGAAAGTCACAGGCAAAAGGGGCCAACTGGCCAACCTAGTCTGTTATGAGTATGTGATGCGAAGCGGTGTGTATGGCAAAACAGAGGCCCACAGCCTTCTATAAATAGGTGTGTGTCTCTAACGAGATTCATTCAAGTATGGCAGCTCTCCTGGACGGCGCGGCGTGTCACACCACCAGCTACACGCAGCAGCAGATGGGGCGCTAGCATTCCAGTCCACGGCAGGTCGCTGGTTCGAGCCTCTGAGGCCAACACGGGGTCCGTAGCCAGCCAGCGGCAGTCCACTCTTCAGCTCACTACCACGAGAACTCTTCCTGGCAGCAACACACACTGGTGATATCTGGGGCGAGGGTAACAGATTCAGCTGCGAATCACGAGAGCTTATTGTCGCCACATCCTAAGCCATGCCGGTGAGGGAACACGCCGCGGACCGTCTTGCAGTAGTCAGCGGGCCTCTCGGCGGCTCCTAGAGCAGCATTGAGGCAACGAGGACTGGGATAACTGAGTCAGTAGGGACACAGACTGCCGAGTCTACTGCTGGCATCCTGACGATGCATCAACTCTGCTGGCGTACAAACCCGCCTCGACACAGTATTGCACTGCACAGGCCGCTGTGGTGCTTCCTCAGCATTGCGGGGCCCTGTGACGCACACCGAGGTGTATGAGGGCACTGTGGTTGGAAACAATAAATCATTTGGAAAGTTCAGACGAGTCTTACTACGGTGCCTTCTACCTCTTCACACTACATTTGGTGTCAGAACAACGGACGACATCTGTAGTACGACGTTCAAGCCCACTGCCTGCATTACAGTCACAAGATATGGTGAGTTTTGACCAGATTTCTTTTGCACGTTTTCTTTCATGCTTTTGTATTGAGTATGGTCTTCTAGGACCCACATTTTGGATGTTTTGCGTAGGCATATTATTATTTTTTTTTGTCGTAGTAAATGCTAGTGTACTTGCGGCAGTAAGATTTATTATTATTTTTTTCGTGGCATTTAATTACTTTTGTATAGGTTTGAGTATGATGTTACCAAGTGTGATGATACTGAGGTGTAGGGAGTGGGGTTATTCTTGTACTTAAATGTTTTGTTTCAGGACTAACTGGGAACGAAAGCAACACAATGGCAGAGTCAGGGATGTGAGATGCGTCGCAATCTGAAGCGGCACGGATTTTGTTGGAAAAAGTAGCACAACTGACAACAGACAGTACGCAGTTGAGAAATGAATTAACATCTAGATGTGAGCGGGAAATCGCATCTGATCAGTCACTGTTGCCTAGGGTGCAAAAGACTGATCCAGCTGCCACGAGTTTGATTATTCTGTTTTCTGGAAAGGCATCTGAGGATGTGCAATCGTTCGTGGTGGACTTGGAGACTTCAGCGGTGATGAATGATAGGTGTGCTAAGCAGCTGTTACATATTGCCAAGATTAGATTAACGGGTGAAGCAAAAACGTATGTAAGGTGTTCTGAGGCCTTAAGGAAGGCAGGACAGTTTAAGCAGTTAAAGGAAGAGCTTTTACAAAGGTACAAAAAACAGAATAGTGCTCGGTACTTTAGAGAGAGGTTAAGTACAATGTCAAATAGACAGGGAGAGACGACGGAGAAATTTGCGGACAGGATAAGGGAAATTGATGAGCATGCTTACAAGTTGGGTCAGAGTGATGAAGCGAATAGTGTTCTGGAGCAGGAGGCTGAGCAAAGGGCACTTGATGTATTTTTGAGAGGGTTACCGCTGCATATGTCACGGGAAATGTGTGAAGGGACTCCAAAAGATTTGTATTCGGGCATTCAGCTGGCAATTCAATGAGAGGAAATATACGTAGCAACAGGGGAACGCGAGAGGCAAACAGTGTTTACAGCGGGTGTGAAATGTATTAAGTGTGGTCGTGCGGGGCATGTGCAGATGCAGTGTACCCAGTCACCGAGGAATAAAGAAAGGGTTGGAAATCGGCTGTGGGGAGGATGGAGAGGTGAGATAAGAGAGGTAGGCAGACAAGCGTTAAAGAGGAGGGTGCCAAGTCCCACCTAAGGGAGCTCCCGTTTAATTTCAATGATGCGAATACGTATGCAGAGGTGGAATGTTCAGTGGTAGGATCCATAGGAACTAAAAAGTTTAAGATTTTGTTGTATACAGGGGCACAAGTGTCAGTGGCTGCTGAGTATATAATGGGACGAAGGGAGTTAGACCCACCACGTTATAAGTTGCGTGGAGTGGGGATAAGGAGTTCACGATGTTGGGGTTGGTGACAGTTGACTTTCGAATAGAGAAAGTCCAATGTAACGCATGCATGGAGGTAGTACCATACATAGGTAATTGAGGGCTACGACATGATCATAGGAGTAGATTTCTTGCATCAACATCTTGCCAAAGTTGATCTTGAACAACGAACTGTGGAACTTGGTGGAATGTTATTTCAGCTAGGGGAAACTGTTGTCAATGCAGAGCTGTCACGATGGGCGTTCAACGTAATGAGCAAACCAATGGAATGGCGTACATTAGCATTAAGGCTTAATTCCCATGAGTGTGCGTTCAGTGGCACCGGGAAGTCGCTTTGGGTTAGTGTGGAGTCGAATGTACCTGAGGGTACAGTATGTGTTATCGAACCATTGCTGGATAATGAAGTTTTAGATCCATTGGGTTGTTTTGTGGAAAGTAGTGTTGTACGCGTACTGGAGGCTAACGACGGCGGAGTAGTTCCCGTGAACGTGGATAATTTTAGCGCTGTGGATGCGAATTTGAGGAAAGGAGTTTTATTATCAAATTTGGATGTGCCAGATGACGAAGACTGGTGTTCGAGAGGTAGGCGAAGCGATCAACCACTAATTTCCGATAGAACTGCATTGCGTGACAAAATTAAGCATATGAAAGGAGGAAAAAGAAAACATATGGAAGAATTATTGTGGGAATTTAAGGATTTGCATTTTCCACAAGCGCCGTTACCAGCATCTGCATTATTTCAACGTAGGATAACAACAGGGAATGAAGCACGTGTTTACCGTAATCCATACAGAATACGAAGGTATTTGCAGCCGATTGTGGAGGATTTCATTGATCAGTAGTTTGCGGATGGTATTATAGAGGATAGTGAAAGTTTCTGGGAGCTGGCATTGTCGTTGTGCCTAAAAAATTTGTGGATCGAACTAAGAAATACAGGTTCTGTTGTGACTACCGGCACCTCAATAATAAGACGGTAACGGACTCATACCCCATTCCATAAATATCGGAGTCTTTGGATCACTTAGGACAGTGTCAGTAATTTTCTACGATGAATTTGAAATGCGGCTCCAGAGGGTCGTCAAAAAACTGCTTGCTCTACTCCTGAAGGCTATTACCAGTACATTAGAATGCCATTAGGTTTGAAAAACGCTCCGGCAACCTTTCAGAGGATGCTGGACAGTGTCTTGAGTGGCTCTAAACCATGGCAGTGTCTGGTCTATTTGGATGACATTGTAGTGTTTTCAAAGTAGTATGGAGCAACATAGACAGCGGTTATGGGAAGTCTTTAAAAGGTGAAGAGCAGCTCGTTTGACGTTGAGCCTGGAGAAGTGTCATTTTGCATTAGAAGAAGTAAAATATTGGGGTCATGTTATCAGTAAGGACGCAGTGCGAACAGATCCGTGGTTGGTACAGGCTGTAAGGGATTTCTGGGAACTGAAAACAGTTAAGGAAGTGCAGTCATTCATCAGAATTGGCAATTTCTTTCTAAAGTTCCTGAAGGATTTTGCAGATTTAGCACAGCCGTTGACACGATTGTTACGGAAGGGTGTGAAATTTCAGTGGCCAGAAGAGTGTCGGAAAGTGTTTGACAAACTGAAAGAAGTGTTAACATCAAGTCCGGTTCTTGTGTTTCCAGATTTTGAAAAGGAGTTTATACTTGCATGCGATGCATGGAATCAAGCATTAGGATGTGTTCTTAGTCAGGAAATTGATGGGAAAGAACATCTTGTAGCCTATGCGCCTAGGCAGCTGAATGCGGCAGAGAGGAATTACTCAATAATTGAGAGGGAGGTGCTAAGCGTAATCTATGGAATCACATATTTTAAATTTCATTTATATGGGAGAAGATTTTGGGTGGTAATAGATCATGCCGTAGTGAAGTGGTTGTTGGGATTGAAGAATCCGTCCACAATACTCGCTAGATAGACTGTGAGGCTTAGTGAATTTGACTACGAGGTGGTGCACAAGCCTGGGAAGAAGCACGGTAATGTGGATGAACTAAGTAGGAAGGTGGCAAAAGTAGAAGTCATAGGTTAGTCCAATTACAAAATGATCTAGAGAGAATTTCTGTATGGTGCGAAAAGTGGCAATTAACACTAAACAAAGAAACGTCCGGCGTCATCCACATGGGTACTAAAAGAAATCGGATAAATTTTGGGTATACGATAAATCGCGCAAATCTAAGGGCTGTTAATTCGACTAAATACCTAGGAATTACAATTACGAGCAATTTAAATGGAAAGACCACATAGATAATATTGTGGGGAAGGCGAAACATAGACTGCACTTTGTCGGTGGAACACTTAGAAGAGGTGACAAACCCATTAAAGAGACAGCTTACAATACACTTGTCCGTCCTCTGCTTGAATATTGTTGCGCGGCATGGGATCCTTACTAGGTAGGATTAACGGAGCACATCGAAAAAGTGCAAAGAAGGGCAGCTCGTTTCATGTCATCGCGCAATAGGGGTTAGAGTGTCACTGATATGATACGCGAGTTGGGGTGGCAGTCACTGAAACAAAGCCGGTTTTCTTTGAGGTGAGATCTATTTACTAAATTTCTTGCGAATGCGTAAAAATTATGTGGACAGCCACCTACGTAGGGAGAAATTATCGTCATAATAAAATAAGAGAAATCAGAGCTCAAACGTAAAGATTTATTATTTTCTTTTTACCACGGGCCATTCGAGAATAGAATGGTAGAGAGGTAGTATGGAAATGGTTCGATGAAGTCTCTGCCAGGCACTTAGTGTGAATTGCAGAATAACCATGTAGATGTAGATGTTATGACCTATCAGGATGGCATGAATTACAGGATGCTGTCAACGATTGTAAATTGTGTCTGACACAGCCACATTGTAAAATGTACGACGGTCTCCTGTGCAGGCAAACGAAGTTAGGGACAAGGGTAGTAGTGCCAGCGAAGTTGAGGGATGAGGTTTTAAAGGAAGCACATGATCACGTGTTATCTGGTCTTGGAGGATGTAGAGCGAAGATTAGGAGAGTGGTGGAGAGCTACTGGTGAAGAGGTAGGAAAGTAGATGAGGCTCAGTATATCAAGAACTGTATACCATGTGCGCAGAGAGCAGATTTGAGCCGGAAACAGATACAGCTACAACGATTACCGAAAGCGACATATAATTTTTTTTTGCTGGGGATCGATATCTTAGGTCCTTTCAGGAAATCACCATCGGGGAACAGATTCGTTCTGAACTTAATAGAGCATTTTCGAGGTATGTGGAGATGGTGGCTATGCCAAATCAACAGGCAGCAATGGTAGCGCAAGCATTACTAAACAACTGGATTTTGAAGTTTGGTGTGCCGTAGATAATAATTAGTGACCAAGGGACCAACTTCATGTCGGATTTAATGAAGGAGCTGTGTAAATCGTTGAACGTAAAGAAGTTGAGGACGAGCACGTTGCATCCACAGGCCAACGGAAGAACAGAATGGGTACACAGAACAATCGGGAAGTTTTTATGTTGATTCTCATCACCATCAGTGTGAGGAGTAATTGAAGTGTATTGTACGCGCATACATTGCAAAAGTCCATACGAATGCCGGTTTCTCTCCGTATGACGTAGTGTACTGGCGAAAAATGCCATCACCGTTTGATTTGGTGAGGCTACAGAATGGAAGGACCGGTGAATACGTACGTCAATTCGCAAGTACAATTGGCGATGCGTGGAAACGGGTACAAAAGGCGAATATAAGGGCTTTGGAAAGGCAGGAAGATGCTGTAAAGCGGAAAGGAAGTTTACTTCAGTACAAAGTGGGGTAATGGGTAATGCTTTCCAGCCCATATACGCAAAAAGGGAAAATAATGAAGTTCCTCATGAGGTATCAAGAGCAATACCAAGCTGTTGAAACCACATTCCCCGTTACTGTTAAGCTTCAGCTACCAACTAGAACAACGATAGTACACATTGGGCGGTTACAGCCGTTTATGGGTTGCCCGGATGTGATTCCAGGTATGTCACAGGCAGGAAAGAGGAAGAAACACAGAGTGAAGAAAGGTACTAAGCACAGAGAAAACCAGGAAGATAGAGTACAGCATGAAGTTCCGTATGCTTTGCGATCCAGAAAGTAGTAGAGTATTTGTAGTTTTTTTTCTGTTTTCGTGTCATGTATCACTGGGTATGCGTAGAGTAATTATTAATTGTATTTTCGTATGTTGTATATATTTTCGAATATAGCCTGCCTCGGAAAGCAGTCATTTTGAAGAGGGAGGGACGGAGATGGTGATCCCTGCCCTCAGGTCACTGAAAAGGGCAGTGTAGCATCTGACGTATGTCAAGTGTTGTTGGAGGAGAAATGAAACACAGTTCTGGAGAAATAAATGCGTCGGAGTAAATTTTGCGGCAAAGTTGTAATAAATATGTGTTGAACATTCCTTCGATGTCCTGTTTAAATTTTTTTGTTATCGACAGTGCTGTGTTAGGAAAGTCGTGTTTATTGCACCAGTTCATATAATGTAATTTAAGGATGAAAGTAGTCACACAATTGGTGTTGAATTTGAACGAAACATAGTGAATGTTGGAGGAAAATCTGTGAAGCTACAAATATGGGACACGTTCACTGTGCTGTTATTTATAGCCAGGGGGAAAGGAATGGACTGTCCACGGGACATCGTCGAGCCAAAATTGAGCTTGCAACGAGTCAGAGTGCATTGGATCTTCTCCATCTACGAGAATTTGGCAGTAGTAGCAAGTTCTTGTGAGCAAGGAGTGTTTACGGAAGAAAAAAGTGTAGAGGTCGGGGGCAACGGAATTTTAATCAATGGAACTAAGTGTAACATAATAGGACCAACCTTCCACCTGTCAGCGTCAATATCATGCGTCACGCAATTGAATGTGACGCAGCCACAGCTGTACTGGTCAGAAGCCACTTCAGAGTTTTTGCCAAGGCAGAATCTGACCTTTTTAAATCAAACTCTGGGGCCAGGTCTGTTGAGATTCGTAAACCAGCAAGAGAGGCACATATCAGACGAATAGCCAGTGCAACATGTCGTTCAACATAGGGAAAAGCAACGGCAAATAACGATCATTTTGAGCACTTCTGTGCCCAGTCTCATCGTAACAAAAATGGTTCAAATGGCTCTGAGCACTATGGGACTTAACATCTTAGGTCATCAGTCCCCTAGAACTTAGAACTAGTTAAACCTAACTAACCTAAGGACATCACACACATCCATGCCCGAGGCAGGATTCGAACCTGCGACCGTAGCAGTCGCGCGGTTCCGGACTGCGCGCTTAGAACCGCGAGACCACCGCGGCCGGCCTCATCGTAACCTTAACTCTGTTATGTGTTGTATTTTTACTGATATTGTGAGATATATACCACATAAATTAATAAGTGATGGTACCGATCCCCCATGGTACACAATACGGGTCAGATTGTTGTTGCAGAACCAACGAAAAAAGCATGCCAAATTTAAAAGAACGCAAAATCCCCAAGATTGGCAAAGTTTTACAGAAATTCGAAATATGGCGCGTACTTAAATGCGAGATGCTTTTAATAATGTCCACAACGAAATTCTGTCTCGAAATCTGGCAGAAAACCCGAAGAGATTCTGGTCATACATAAAGCACACCAGTGGGAATACACAATCAATATCTTCACTGCGCGATAACAACGGTGAAGTCACTGATGACAGTGCCACTAAAGAAGGGTTATTAAACACGGTTTCCCGAAACTCCTTCACCAAAGAAGACGAAGTAAATATTCCTAAATTCCAATCAAGAACCACTGCGAAGATCAGAAACATAGAAGTAGATATTCTCGGTGTAACAAAGCAGCTTAAATCACTTAACAAAGGCAAGGCCTCGGCTCCAGATTGTGTACCAGTCAGGTTCCTCTTAGAGTATGTAGATAAAATAGCTCCATATTTAGCAATTATATACAACCACTCGCTCACAGAAAGATACGTACCTAAAGACTGGAAAATTGCTCAAGTCACACCAATTTACAAAAAAGGAAGTACGAGTAATCCGCTGAATTTCAGGCCTATAGCACTAACGTCGATTTGCAGCAGGGTTTCAGAACGTATACTGTATTCGAACATTATGAAGTATCTCTAAGAAAACGATCTATTGACATATAGTCAGCACGGATTCAGAAAATATTGTTTTTGTGAAACACAACTAGCTCTTTATACTCATGAGGTAATAAGTGCTACCGACAATAAATCATTTGGAAAGCTCAGACGAGTCTTAATATGGTGCCTTCTACCTTTTCCCACTACATAAATGATAAGGACTTAGACTCGATTATGACCACTCTTGATCACATTGATTTAATTGAGGAGGACGATCAAAGGTCAAGAGAAATGTTCCGTCAAATAAGAGCCATTGAAGCAAATCCGAGCTACACCAGGAACGGAAATGGCAATAATAGTAACAGTAATAATAATCACGACAAACCATCTTGTCTGCGAAGACGTAGAAATGGATTAAATGGAAGCAACAGTTATTATCATAATGGAAATTTCAATAACAGTGCTGCGAGGGGCAGTTTCAGGAACAATAGAAATTTTAATCGATTTAATCCTATGTATGGGAATGCAAGACAGTTCTACCAACAGCCGCATAATAATAGCAATAACTACACGAACCAATCGAGGCAATACCGACCATATTCACCTCAACAGACACAATGGAATTACGACTCACCACAACAGCCGTTTGGAGAGCAAGAACCCGTAATTCTAAAGTCAGAAATTCATTTCTTCCATTTTCTACATATATATTTAGATTTTTTTATAAGTTCCTTTTATTGGAACAGTAAATTTTATTTTCAGAACACGTGAATTGCCAATCAATTGATATAGTATACTGGTTCATATTAAAAAATATATAAAAAAATAATAGCCATGAAATCAAGGTTGAGAATTATGGAAAAAAGTAAACAGTAAACATGGTAAACTTCTACCAAATTCTATTCCATGTTCAATAGTTACACCAACTGTTATGGGAGAACATCAGTAATTATTGAAAATTATATTCTAGTTACAGGATGTTCAAATGGCACAAAATAAATATTTGTACATCTATTGTAAAACCTCAGATCAACCAAAATATCAGGAATGTATTAAAAGTAATCAAAAAATTATTGATGAAATTATTTTAAAAATTCCTACTTATATTTGAAACAATCATGTAATTATTACATTACATGCATATGAAGATAATTCATGTGTAGTTTTTGATGTATTCATACCTAAAAATCAAGATATAGTTGTAAAATTTTTTACCTGTTGTAGACATAAAAGACTAGATTTTCTTAATTAGATTAAACTTATTCTTAAAATACCAAATCAATTAGTGAGAGATAACTTTAATGTTTGAAAAATTTTCGGGCAATATGATAATAATTTCAACACATTTATCATTAATTTGTTGTTGGTGATTCATGGAATTTAAATAAATGTACATGAAAGAATGTTAGAATGTGTTAAGTACGGTGAGGATAGAGTTTTTGTTTAAGACCTGTCTCATATTTAAATTCGTTCATAAATTATAAATACAATGAGAAGGAGATAAATTAAAAGTTGGGGATATAACAGATGTAGGACTTCATGGTTTAATGAATCTCTTAACTAAAACTAGTAACTATGGATGATACAAACATATTTTTTACAAAGTTCTGATTTACCAAATTATGCAGATGTATTAATTCATTCAGGTACCATGTAAGTAGGCTGTTTATGTTTTCTCTATGTAAGTAGGCTGTTTATGTTTTCTCTATGTAAGTAGGCTGTTTATGTTTTCTTATTGGCAACGTTACGTAGCGCTCAATATGAAAATCACTGGCTGTGCTGTGTGCAATCTGTCGCTAGTTTGCATTGTTGTCTGCCATTGTAGTGTTGGGCAGCGGCAGCTGGATGTGAACAGCGCGTAGCGTTGCGCAGTTGGAGGTGAGCCGCCAGCAGTGGTGGATGTGGGGAGAGAGATGGCGGAGTTTTGTAATTTTTCATGAACTGATATATATATTATGACATGTGATGATATTAAGGTAAATACATTGTTTGTTCTCTATTAATATCTTTCATTTGCTAACTATCCCTATCAGTAGTTAGTGCCTTTAGTAGTTTGAATCTTTTATTTAGCTGGCAGTAGTGGCGCTCGCTGTATTGCAGTAGCTTGAGCAGCGAAGATTTTTGTGAGGTAAGTGATTTGTGAAAGGTATAGTTTAATGTTTGTCAGGGCCATTCTTTAGTAGAAAATTTTGAAAGTCGGATTGCGTTGCGCTAAAAATATTGTGTGTCAGGTTAAGCACAGTCCTGTATAATTGTTCAATTGGGTCTGCACCTCTGGTGGCCCACCAATACCACAATCTCTACCAGGACTCCAGTGGGTCTGCTCTGTGATGAACTACCTACCAATATTCTTCCAAACTTCGAATGACTCTGCTGTGGGTTTGCTCTGTTGTGGCCCATTACCTGTCTGCATGTCGAGAGTCAGCACTGTCTTTCCGTTGGAAGGTCAACACTACTTCTTCAAGACTGCATGGAAATCCACTACTTCTATGTGCATTTTCTTTTACTGCTCGGACTTTGAGAAAAACTCTGCATTTTTACTGTGACGAACAATGTGGACTGTCTTTATGGACTGTGAGAAATTTTGATCTTTTGACCAACATAATATTAATAAGTGTGTGCATTTTATATCTTTGTTACTGTAATTGTGAAAAATTTTTGTCAAATCTGTATTGGCCAGTGCCCAACACCATTTGTAAAAATTTTTGTGGGGAGCATGGGGGCTATGTAAGTAGGCTGTTTATGTTTTCTCTATGTAAGTAGGCTGTTTATGTTTTCTCTATGTAAGTAGGCTGTTTATGTTTTCTTATTGGCAACGTTACGTAGCGCTCAATATGAAAATCACTGGCTGTGCTGTGTGCAATCTGTCGCTAGTTTGCATTGTTGTCTGCCATTGTAGTGTTGGGCAGCGGCAGCTGGATGTGAACAGCGCGTAGCGTTGCGCAGTTGGAGGTGAGCCGCCAGCAGTGGTGGATGTGGGGAGAGAGATGGCGGAGTTTTGTAATTTTTCATGAACTGATATATATATTATGACATGTGATGATATTAAGGTAAATACATTGTTTGTTCTCTATTAATATCTTTCATTTGCTAACTATCCCTATCAGTAGTTAGTGCCTTTAGTAGTTTGAATCTTTTATTTAGCTGGCAGTAGTGGCGCTCGCTGTATTGCAGTAGCTTGAGCAGCGAAGATTTTTGTGAGGTAAGTGATTTGTGAAAGGTATAGTTTAATGTTTGTCAGGGCCATTCTTTAGTAGAAAATTTTGAAAGTCGGATTGCGTTGCGCTAAAAATATTGTGTGTCAGGTTAAGCACAGTCCTGTATAATTGTTCAAAGGGGACGTTTCAACCATATATTCTGATAACGATGCCAATAGAATGAAATTATGCAAAAGAAAGAAATATAAATAATTGATAAAAGAAATTGTTAATTCTTATCTTCCTTAAAATTACCAATAAATTGAAATTCTAGTTATGATGAAAAAAGGGTGAAGATTTAACACCCAGGAAAATTAATCGAATGTATTTGGGTGAATGTTGTTCGAGATTTAAGTGATAGATAAACAGTAACTCATAATGAAGAATTAGCAGGAATTAAATATTATCATAATGAAGAAGTTGGAATAATGCATATGTTCACAAACCAATCTATTGATTTTATTATTAATAATCTCAAACGAATTCCATACTTGATTAGATTTTTGAATTTTCTTCCCCACAGATTTTGGAAAAGTGAAAAATATGAATAAAGATTTCGTACTATATTAATTAAATAATTACCATTGAATCTGACATCTTGGTTATTGTGTAATCCAGCTGGATGTTCACATCGTTCTCGCACGATATGCTAACAGCATGCCTCACTGTCTTCTTCAGGTGCTACCTGAGACTGTCCTTGGGTCGATCGAGTCCAGTATTTATGCGTGGAAGGAGCTGGGCGTTCCCTAATTGGTCTGTGGCGAGTCGAGTGTTCCATCTGTGGTCCGCCATCACCAGACTCGGCTCCAATGGACCCCTCCAGTCGCGGATGTTCTGACTGTCGTCCACGCTAATTTTGGCCGTCCTCAACGGTTGTGGTCGTTGTCTGAGGTGTGTCAGACCTGATCTGAGATGTTGGGTACTCTGTCTCATGACTGTTACTATGATTTCCACTTCTGTTTCATGCTGGGCGCTCCATAATCGGTCCACGCAACGTCGTGTGTTCCGTCTGCGGTTCGCGCCCCCAGATGCGGCTACATTGGCCCTCTCTGGTCACCATCCGTGCCCGGCCTGGCCGTCTTCTGAAGTCGAGTTCATGATCTGAGGTGTGTCAAATCTGGTATCTAATGTCCAACACCTTGTCTCATGGCTGTTTTCTTGGGCTCCACTCCTATTTCTTGTAGAATCTTGGAGTGTCATGCATTGAGTTTTCACAAGCTCAAGTGCTGGATTTTTAGGCGGTGCTGATTTGGTATCCCAAGTCACGGTTGATTAGATTATCTGTGACCTTAATCTCAATGGCTTCTTTAATGATACTGTCCTAAAATCTTGAGGTCTGTGTCACAATCTTGGTGTCATTGTAATCCATTGAATGACCAAGTTCCAGTCAATGCTCTGCTATGTGTGATTTAGTTGCCCGTCTGAGTCTGGTATGTCTCTGGTGTTCTTTACACCTGATGTCCACAGTTCTGGTGGTCCGGCTAATGTATCACATCCCACACTGGCATGGTATGTTGTAAATACCTGGCTTGTGTAGCCCTAGGTCATCTTTTCCATTCTGCAGCATAGCCCCAATTTTGGTGGGAGGGAAAAATATGCTCTCGATTTCATACTTCTGGAGAATCCTTCAAATTTTGGCAGAAATAGGTCTGGCATATGGCAGGTATGCCATCTTCTTTGACTCTTCTGGTTCTTCTTCTGGATCCTATGGCTGATTGGCAGGTTGAAGTGCCTTCTGGATATCTCTAGAGGAGTACCCGTTAGTGGTGAGCACTGATCGTAAGTGTTCTATTCTGTGGCAAAAATATCAGGATCTGACAGAGTTTGTGCTCTGTGGACCAGTGTTTTGAGCCCTCCATTCTTCTGTTCCAGAAGGTGACAACTGTTGGCTTGTTGATATAAGTCAGTGTGTGTAGGTTTCTGGTACATACTGTGTCCAAATGTCCCATCTGCCTTTCTCTTAACTAGCACATCCAAGAATGGAAGTAGTCCATCCTTCTCCATTTCCATTGTGAACAGAATATTCGGATGGCAAGAGTCGAGATGTAGCAGGAATTCTAGATATAAATGCAAAGTGCTAAATATAAAACTGGTGATAAAGTAAGAATAAGTAAATGAAAAGTAGTTATCGAAAAAGAGTGCACAGGAAGTTGGTCAACAGAAATTTTTCAAACTGAAGATGTTATTCATTATATTCTAATCATAAAATGAACTGAAGCATTTAAATGGTGAAGAAAGAAAAGTAATTTTTTAGGAACTAGAACTAGTGAAGCAAATTTTCCAGATGTTTATCTTGTTGAAAAAGTTTTGAATAATGAAACATATGTAAAAGTGTTAAGCCATGATAATTGACACAATATTTGGGTAAATAAAAGTAATGTGGTATTTTGAAATGTTAATAAAATTGTTATGTATAATTGGATTTAATTACTGAAAATTCAAACATCCTTGATATAAATTAAAATTTTTATTATGCTTTTTGTTACATTAAAGAAGATAGAGTATAAATACAGCATAACATTACATTAAAGAAGATAGAGTATAAATACAGCATAACAAACATGATCTATTATCAAAACAATTTGTAAATTAATAGTTTGAATAAATGGAATCAAGTACTTTTGATGAATTTTGTTTATTTGCTGAATGTAATAAGTTTAATGTACGATATTTAAAATTTAAAGGTAGAAAAGTAGTTGTAATTTTGTTTATATTTTAAAAAACATTTGGTAGATTAGTTATATTGTCCTGTAACTGTTCTCGTGAGTAGTAAATAAAAGTATTAAAATAATTTTGACTACCAATGATCCTTAAGATGACTTACGTTCAAAGACTTAAAAATTACTGAATATTGTAGATAAATAGTTTGTAAGTAGGCTGTTTAGGTTTTTATGTTGGTAACGCCATGTAGCACTCTATATGAAAATCGCTGACTGTACTGTGTGCAGTCTGTGGCTGGTTTGCATTGTTGGAATTTGCTATTGTAGTGTTGGGCAGTCGGCTGTTAACAGCATGTAGCGTTGCGCAGTTGGAGGTGAGCCGCCAGCAGTGGTGGATGTGGGGAGAGAGATGGCAGAGTTTTGAGAGTGGATGATCTGGATGTGTGTGCATCAGAGACAGTAAATTTGTAAGATTGGATGTCATGATATATTATGACTTTCGAACACTATTAAGGTAAATACAATTGTTTGTTCTTTATCAAAATCTTTCATTTGCTAACTATGCCCATGAGTAGTTAGTGACTTCAGTACATAGAATCTTTTATTTAGCTGGCAGTATTGGAGCTCGCTGTATTGCAGTAGTTCGAGTAACGAAGATTTTGGTGAGGTAAGTGATTTGTGAAAGGTATAGTAGTCAGGGCCATTGTCTTGTAGAGATTATTGAAAGTGAGATTGCGTTGTGCTAAAAATATTACGTGTCAGTTTAGTGATGATCAGAATAAGTAAAGAGAAAAATATCTGAGTAAGGTCAGTTTTTATCAGCTGTTGGAAAATCATATAACAAAAGGGGTTTACCAGCACAGTAATTCATAAATTTTTCTAAGGGGACGCTTCATATGGCGAGCCTTAGCAAAGGATCCTTCACTGGAATGTTCTGATTTTTCTAGTAGTTTGTGTAATCAGTGTAGCCATTGTTTATTGCTAGTGCGTAATTATAGAGATAATTTCTTTTGTAGTTGTAGTCTTTCATTGTTGTACAGTAAAACAGTTGTGGCATGCATGTAGATTTGCACCAAGTATTTCGCAGCTGCACTAGCAATTAACGAGATATTATTTTCAGTGTTGTGCTAATGTGTTTTCTTGTGTTTGCTCTTCAAATTGTGCTTTTCTGTGCTATTGTGTGAAATATGGTGACAATAATGGCGTTGAAAAACGTAATACTAGCCTCCAAGGTAAACTGAGAAATGACAGTGAAGACGAAAGCAGTGTGCTAGCGCCACTGTGTAATGAATTAACTAATGTTCAACATAGTAATTTGGTAATTGTGCATAGGGGAATGGATCAGGCAATAAATAATCGTGTAAACAGTGAAACGGCTAGTGAAGAAGGTAGTATAGTCGATCGGTCGGTCGGCAACAGCTCGCCACAGACATCCGAAATGACAGAACACAATTTTGCAAATACCGTAGATTCAGGTTTTGCGTCATTACCCGTTTCTCAATCAAGTCACACACATTTTCTGCTTTTCTAAATTCGAATATTGTCTTTTCAAATGCACTGCCGAATAGCGCTAAGGAACATGTTTCAGACGCCAGTGCTTTGTTATTACAATTAATGTAACAAATGGAACAAAAGCTTCAAAAGTTAGACACAATGGAACAAAATGAGAGCCAAACACAGCAACAGCTCCAAAAGTTACACTCAATGGTTCAAACGCATGAACAAACACGTGAAGATTTAACTGCTGAGTTACTTAAAATCGACTCGAAATCTGTAATGACGTAAAAACACAAACTTGTGAGCATTTCCAACCTATTTTTTCGCATCATGAAAATGCATTACAGAATCACGAAGCAGCCATAAAGGAACTGCAAACTAAAACTGGCTCAGTTGCATCTACCGATTCGGTTACACAACTTGCAAAAACTCAGGAAAACTTAAATGACATAGTAGATACGATTTCAACACAAGTGGACGCTCTGAAACTTGGTTCAGAAAAACACACTGAGGAAATCTGTTCACTATCGGAGAAAGTAGCCGAACTTTCGGATCAGTTCACTAACTTATCTACAAAAGTAGATGATGATCTGAATGACACAAGACCCGTAGCCTTAACTGACACAGAAGAGTATGAACAAATTAGAAAATTCAAACAACATCGAAATCAAATCAGTACACAGTACAAAAGAGAAATCCGGGAAGTACAAAATCAGTTGACGCAAGTAATACAAGAATTACATATTTCAGAGGACACTCGCGCTCCAATAGGGGAAGAGAGGCATAGAAATACGGAACAGCAACAAAATAATAACACAGGGCACTTCGGAAATTATGAAAGAAATTGGCAAGGCACACCGAATTATCAGATGAAAGCGCCGAAACGAAGTAACAATGACCGGTATGCGACTAGCCGACATGATGATTTTGACTATAAGCTGTTCATTACTACACGTAAATTCAAAACATTTAAGAATTCTGGCAACGACATTCATCCACAAGAATGGTTTCATCAATTCTCTCATTGTTTTCCTCCCAATTGGTCATTGGGGCACAAGTTAGAATTTATGTGTGGCTACTTAGAGAATGAACCAGCTGTAAGAATGCGATAGGTCATTCACGATTGTCACAGTGAAGGAGAATTTTATCATCCCTTTCTCTCAGCATATTGGTGTCAAGCTACTCAAGACCGAGTGAAACATAGCATTATAATGATGAAACATTCCGAACAGTCTAAATTTTACAGTCTTGTCAAATATTTTGAAGAATTGTTGCATAAGAATCAGTATCTTTTAAACCGATAGAGCCCCTCAGAACTCATCCGCATTTGCTTAATCAAACTGGCTGAACGTTTACGACATATTATTTTGGCAGGACGTTGCAAAGACGATATTGAAGCTATTCAGGGACTCTTAAAAGAATTGGAAATTGACACTGACAATCGCGGGACGCGAAAACAGGAACACAACAATTACAAGTCACATCCGTCACAATTCCGCGATGACAGAAATAATAACTGGACACGACAAGGCTATTCTTATAACGCAAATCGTGACCAAAAACAGACACGAACCGTATGACAACCGTTGGCAAAGTAGCAATAGTTACAGAGAAAATTCGCATTTCCATAGTAATGAATATGACAGAGACAGTGAGAGAAACAGACAATATGGGAACCAAAATAATTATTATCAAGGGAGTAAGAATAACTTCAGATGCAACAGTCCACCCCACAGCTACGACTCATGGAGAAATCCTCCACCACGTAACACACAAGAAAAAAATTACAGAAACTACCGACATGACGACAGACGATATAGTCTTAACAACAGACCAGAATTTAACTAAAATTGGCGTGGTTCAAACAGGGCAGGGGCCTCTCGGCAAGGTGAACTTGTAGAAGTTAGGTCTCCTAATCCCAATAACGACACGCGCTAACCAAGAGTCAGACAATGACTTGCACCGCAGGGAGCCACGTGCGCCGGCAGGCTCAGAGAAAAATAACATAGATGCTAACCTTGAGAAACATTTTAGCATTTACCGATATATACCACATGATAATTGTGTTGAAGTTGAAACTCTGCATTCTAGGGAGAGTAAAGGATTGCACCACATTTCACATGTAAAACCGTTTATTGAGAGATAATCTGCTTTTTAACTTAGTCTTCGTCATAAAATTTTTCACTTCGTGTTACTAGCATGCTTTGTCAGACCTAGAAATTGTTAACATGCAACAATGTTTGAAGTTAATTATCAAGTGAAGAACCAAGAGAACTTATTTAAACAGTAATTACGAATGCATTGTTATAGTGAACAGATGGCACAGTGTTCTTATTTGTACATTCTCGCCTGTTAGTTGCACGATTACATACTTAGAACATATACTGGTAATGAGTTTTTAATGCAGCATTTCTATTTACTTGAAAAGACATTCTTTATGTGAAGTACTTTCTGTGAGATTATAGATGACTTAGCATTTGGTTTCTTTGACAGCTACACGATTATATCACAAAGCTACTAATGTGTGACACAATTTATATTGTTGCTTTTGCGGTGTATCTGTTTTATATCTGCACAGTTTATCTGTATTATTCTGCAAAGTATAACATGTTGTAGTAGTAACTTTGTGGTATAGCTACAATGAGACAGCCTTTTCCATAGCACAACAATACGTTACAGTACAGTAGTTACTTCATCACGGCAATAAGCGTAAGATCTACGATATCTGTACGCAAATCATTTCACTTTTCTTTATTATGAGGTAAGTACATTGACTTCGGATAAACTTAGCTTACGGAGGACGATAACTACGACATTTCCACAGAATTATCTTACAACAAGACGCACAGTACACGTATTTGAGTGATTAATTTTGTACTTAAAACATTATTTTTTATAGATTTTTGAAATACAAAGGTATAAAAGGTTTTCAGTGATACAGTTCATTCCATTGGTGTAATCGGTAGCACCTGAGGATATAATTACATTAATCCTCAGGGGGGTACACACTTACTTTGTGTACCATGTGTTTGGCAGGCACAAGGAGCCCTAGCTAATATGGTATTTGCTTATACAACTTTACACATCTGTACCATATTTCTCTAACACATAAATTACACAGCTATGTGATCGTTTAACAGAGAGAGACAAACTTTTTCTTACTACGTCAGCGACACTTGTTTATGCAATTACGCAGCTGGATAACTTCACACTTATGAAATTGTATTTTGTCTGTACTTTGTGAACTGCTCATATTTTTTCGGAACCACTGAGATACTATGAGAACTTTGAATGATGTATTTGGTATGGGATCATGATTTTAAAGTACATTTGAGGTAGATGACACTATTGAAATTAGCAGAGAATTTTTGTTTTAGGTTTTGAAATTATTGCATAAAGCTACGACGGTGAGATTTGACTGAGGTGTTATAATGTTATTATTATGATGCCAATGTGTATTATGCTGTTGAGGTATGTCTATGATCAATAAGCTGATGCTATAGGAGGAATTTGATTATGCTACGTATTGATTATGATGAAACAGTGAAGAAGTGTCGACGAATATGTATATGTGTAATGAGGTAAGGGATAATGAGTAGTGGTTAGGGACTCTGATCTGAGAAAAAGGATGTTGGAAACCACGAATTGTACTTTAAGAGTTATGAAAGGTGTGTACCTGCATGAATGTATCAAAATGCCAGCGAAAAGTTTTTGGAGACTGTTATATTTATAAGATTTAGTTTCTACAAATTTGTAACGCAAATTCTTGACCTGTGAATTTTTTTATATGCGGCTGTCACTGTAGTGCAAACTTCTGTCGTAAATATTTCGGTAAGAAAGCTAAGTGACCTTGACGTAATATGTTATGGGCACCCACCTGTGCCAGTCGCCTGGAGAAAAAGGCATTAGGTGAAAAAAAAGAGGCCATCAACCTCGCTATAGACATTTCTATGTAGAAAGCATTTCAAATAAGACACGCTCATACTTGAAACAGATGATTATAGTTTTGAGCTCATACTTTCTGGTACTTACTGAAATGCTTATGAATTGATGGGAAATATTCTTACATCTGCACACTTGATTATGACAAGTGTCTTTCTACAAGAGTGAAGAGAATTTCTACTGACTTATGAAATGCCACATGGCTACTGAATGATGTTTTTATGCTTTGCTTTACATAGTTCATATTTCATTTTATATCTAGTTTCCAGCTGTGTTGCAGCATTGCTTTTATAAAATAAAATTAAATGCATTTGCTAATGTCAACACTTTCTGTCAACAGATCTGTTATATAAAAATCTTATGCTCCATATTCTTCGAAAAAGGAGCACTTCGAACGGAAAGAACATTAAGAAGGGACTAATAACAGTAACTGCATACATAATTTTCTTTTCAAGTGCTTGGTAATTTCTTTGTAGAATAAGTTGTTGTGGTGCACCACTTTAATGACATAGAAATTAAGATGTGAATAGACATTTCCCTTATCTGCGTTATTGTCTTTAGTGTACAATTTTTTCTGTTTGTGGGTTTGTCATATTTAGATATAAGTTGTTGGATTTGCTGCTGCTGATTGCCAGGCATAGTGCTACTGAATTTCACTTTGTGTTACTCTGTTAAGCTAGTTTTACTACTGATTTATTTTTCTTGTTTGCTGCACATTGACTTATGTTAGTTGTAATATTGCTATTGCTTTGCTAATTTAGATATATTGCTGCTTGGTTTGCCAATTTGCATTGTCGTTGCTGTTTGTGTTAATTTGTTATGTGCTGCTGCATTGTCTCATCCCTTAGTATATATATCTGAGCTCAGTAGATTTAAGTTAGTTTAAGAGGGGCTAGACTATATTAGAAAATAACTATGAAGAATAGGGAAACAATGCATTGAGAAGTTATATGAAAAAGATACAGAAGTAAGGCACAGGGAGAAACTGGTATCTTCTCACTCACCACATCCACATTCTGTCCATGTAGTATCACTTGAATGTTACACGTTTCAGTGGATGGCTGATTTGTTGAAGTTCACTACCGACATGCACCATGCTGCATGAGACGCCCTGGCGCACTGCTCCTAGTTGGAGACAGGCTAGATTTCTTCATCGATGAGTGATGTGCACAGTAGGAGCTACTTGTGATGCCCAAATAATCTGACAACCCCACTACAAGACCTTGTGTGTTGGTTGCCACTGCTGGTCTCGACAGGCTGGTGGTCTGTGCAGACACTGGACAAGATTTGGGCAAAAATGAGTATTGTACAATGAGAAATATTTATTTTCAAAGAGGATACGATATGAACAAAACAGTAGGGTTTAGGGACAACAGGGTTAGATAGTATATCTTTTGCAGGAGCAAATGTTGAAATAATAGGAAAGATCTGTCGAATGAAATTTTGGGTTGGACTGCAGTACCAAATGTTAACACTGAAAACAAACCCTGTTCTTTCCTTTTGTGTTATTCCACTATGTGTTTGTGTAGCCTTTTGTATTAGTGTATTCCTGTCTTTATGTGTTTGGCTAATAAGATTTGTGTTGTAGAATTTTTATAATACTAAGCTACATTCACTATGATGAGGAATACTGTTATCTGCAAATATAATTCGCACTAATAATATGTTATTTACTTTGTAAAGATGTTTAGTCATTATTTTCGAAAGCTATTTGATCTTTTATGTATTTGCTTATGTCATAATTCCTGTAACACTGAAGTATATGATTATTTCTATTCTTTTGTAAAGCCTGATTTAATATAAATTTTATCTGTATTATTATGTTTTTAATGATGCTTTCTGTACCATTGTAAGTGTATTCTCATGTTATATAATTGTAATTGAGACCAGTTCATCAAATTAAGTAACTTGTAAGCATTCATTTCACTGCACACAGTTCTGTAGGTCATAGTATGTGCACAATATGTGAGAAGTTGGGACTGTTAGTGTTTGCACGTATGTTGTACGTTCCGCAAGGGACTGGTTAACAGCATTGCTGTTTCTAAGGACAATTCCAAAAACTTTGTGAGTGCGCAAGTGGTGGTTACGGACTCGCTATATTGTCCGCAAGACTCTTCGACGGTGATTGGGCACCTGCACAGTCGCAACAGATGGCTGCTGGCCATCTCTACAACGACTGCACCTTCGATGACCTACCAATACTGTTATTTATACAATGACTGCAGTGGGTCAGCACCTCTGGTGACCCACCAACACCATAATCTCTACCAAGACTACAGTGGGTCTGCTCTGTGATGACCTACCTACCAATATTCTTGTAAACCTGACTCTGCTGTGGGTTTGCTCTGTTGTGGCCCATTACCTGTCTGCATGTCAAGAGTAAGCATTGTCTTTCCGTTGGAAGGACAACACTACTTCTTCAAGACTGAATGGAAATCCAATACTTCCATGTGCATTTTCTTTTACTGCTCACACTTTGAACTAAAAAAGAAAACACTGCAATTTTACTGTGATGAATGATCAGGACTGTCTTCATGGACTGTGAGAAAATTTCAGCTTTTGGACAACATTGTACCAATAAGTGTGTGCATTTGATTTCTTTGTTATTGTAATTATGAATTTTTTTTTTCAAATCTGTATTGGCCACTGCCCAAAACAATTTGTAAAATTTTTTCTCGGAGCATGGTGGCTATGTAGTAGGCTGTTAGGTTTTTATGTTGGTAACGCCATGTACTGCTCTATATGAAAATCACTGACTGTGCTGTGTGCAGTCTGTGGCTGGTTTGGATTGTTGGAATTTGCTATTGTAGTGTTGGGCAGTTGGCTGTTGACAGCGCGTAGCGTTGCGCAGTTGGATGTTGGGAGAGAGATGGCAGAGTTTTGAGAGTGGATGATCTGGGCGTGTGTCGATCAGAGACAGTAAATTTGTAAGACTGGATGTCATGGTATATAATGACTTTTGAACACTATTAAGGTAGATGCATTGTTTGTTCAGTATCAAAATCTTTCATTTGCTAACTATGCCTGTCAGTAGTTAGTGACTTGAGTAGTTAAAATCTTTTATTTAGCTGGCAGTATTGGCGCTCGCTGTATTGCAGTAGTTCGAGTAACGAAGATTTTGGTGAGGTAAGTGATTCATGAAAGGTCTAGGTTGTTGTTAGTCAGGGCCATTCTTTTGTAGAGATTATTGAAAGTCAGATTGCGTTGTGCTAAAAATATTGTGTAACAGTTTAGTGATGATCACAATAAGTAAAGAGAGAAATGTCTGAGTACGTTCATTTTTGCTCAGCTGTTTGAAAATCATATAATGTAAGGGGTTTACCAGCACAGTAATTCATACATTTTTCGAAGGGGACGTTTAAAGTTTTAAATTTCTTTGCACTGTGGATGTCATTCTTTGATAATATATGTTTTTCAGCATGATTAAACTGTGTTTGAAAAACATAGCAAACATATTAATAATCATATAATCTTTAAACAACAAAAGTAGGTCATCAATTTTGATTACTTGTTTGAGGAACACCATGTTTTAATAATGTACATATTACTTCATTTGTTTTGTTTAGTATATCTGAAGCAAAATCCACTGTATCTCGTAAATTCTCTATTCCTTTCTCTTCCAATTTAATAATTTCTTCATATTTTGTATTTATTTCGTGCTGTTGGTCTGTAGTTGGTTATACTTTCTCATAAACTAAGACTTGACAATTCTTTTGCAAAATTAATTTCTGATTACAAAAGCAAATAATGTATCCTAGTTCATTTATAGAAGTTGTATATGAATTCAATGCGTCTTCTGGCTGCACTTCAGTTCTTTAGCAATTTTATATATTTTCTTTCAACATATTCACTTGAAGCCTTTCTAGAATTCGAATGTTCCTAAATAATACACGTTTTTCAGCATTAAACCAGTGATTAATTTTTTCATCAATAATAATTGAAACTTCTTTATCGTTATGTATGCTTTCATTATTTATTATATCTAAAACTGCATCCATTTATATATCGCAAAATTATATATTTTTTTTAATATTAATAAATTCTTTCTTTCTAAATGGGAAGAGAAAATAAGATGATTTCTGCATCGTGCAATCAAAAAAAAGTATTTGTCAAGATATAAAAATAACAATATAAAATACATTTTCAAAAATAAGTTGTACTAAGTGTATAAATTTGAAACATAAAGAATATGGGGAAAAGAAAACTGAACATATAAAAGAACTGTCCTCATAATCATTACAAAAACAGAAAATACATTCCAAGTCTGAAAAGAAAAAAATTATCAAAAACCTTATGGTTTCTGTGCAAAATTGGTTTGTAAAATGCATCTCAAAAGCCACAAAAATCACCATATTGTGAAAAAGTGTGAAGCAGTTAATAACTTTTTTATTAATTGTTTCTTTTTAGGAAATTTTCCACGCAGTTGTTTAATTCCAATAAGAAATCAATTTCATCACCTATTACCTTAGTCTGTTTAATATATAATGATTATATGTAACATATAAATGCCTTCTTGTAATATAACATTTTCTAGTCATCAGAACTCAAAACAGCTTTATAACATTTAACTATGTACAATACACATTTAACACATCAAATGAAATTAAATTTTCAGCATTGTTTTAACTTGTTATCTAAATAATTTTATGATCATCAAAACTATCTTCACTATTCACAATAGCTTTTTAACTCGTTTAGATATTTGCATTTGTATCACCAAATTTGTAAGCATACATCTTCGTTTGTAAGCTAATTTTCCAAAATTTTCATTTTTAAATTTTCCTAAAACATTCTTATTTACTTGTGAAATTCCTATTACTATTATCTTAATCATCATTTGTGTCACATTCTTTTGTCATCAATTTTGTAGCTTTACAAAAATTTTCATTCTCATATCAAATTAAAGGATCGGTATCCATATAACATAAATCAGTATATCCGCCATATTTTGGCTTCATAATAGTATAATGAAAATCATACATTTTATTTTAGAAATATCTCGTAAGTATTAAACCTGATTCCTCTCCTTCCAAAGTTTGCTGTTTCTCTAAACAGTTTTGTGAGATTAGAGAATAATTTATCAATGCTTGGGGCCATAAATTAGATTTATTTAATAATCATACCGTTAACCCATCTTCAGCAGGTTTACTAAAAGAAATAGTCCATTTTTAGTTGATTGTGAAGCAGTTAATCGAGAGAGATAATTTACGAACAATAATGAGGATTATTTTTAAAATAAAAAGAGAAATATGTTTTTTTGTTTATTTTTGTGGTAATAGGATTTACAACATATTCTTCACCACTAGCTAAAACATTAATTGAAATCTATGATTTTTCCAATTTACCAATATGTGATAATTTAACATAAAATAAATTTTCTCTTCTTCAAAAATTTCATCTAATTCCAAACGAATATTTTTGTAATTACTAACACATTCTATGTAATCAATTGCTAGATTTAAAGCTGGTTTTCTTGAATAAGGGAAACATTTCTGATATATGGTTTTTACATTAAATACAGCTTACTTAATTTTTTATTTATTTTCTTAAATCGATATAAGAAGATCACAAAATTGCATTTTGATTACTAACATTTAATTAGAAAATATTTGTATAAAGCTAGGCTATAACAATTTTTTTCTTTGCAATCTTTCCATTTCACTTAATAGTTTGTTAATTGGTTTTTGATCACAACCTTATAAATCAGTTGTTCTCTACAAAGCTACATGAATTATTTTAAAATTTAATTCCTCTGCTTTATCATTATTTTTAAAACTTCAGAAAAATTTCATGTTCACTTCTTTGTATGAAAACATTCTGAAATTTATAGATTACTTATTTTTTAATTTGTTTAAAATACTCTTGTGGTCCAACAATAACATCATCATTATTACGTTTGTAAATTATCATTCTCAATTTAAAAACAGAAGTTTTCTTCTGATTCATTGAGGTGATTTAAAACTATTATAATCATACAGAAAACTGACACAATTTAATTTTTGAGTAATTTTCTTTAAATACTTGATATTTATGTACTAGAATTTTTGGAAGCAATTATCATTGTAGATATTACTAATATTGTCCTAAGATATGTTGATAAGGGTGATTAACTGTTTTTCATTAAGTAAAGAATAAGCTTTAAATTTTTAGTTTTACAGATTTAATGAAGTTCCTGTAAAGGTCTTTATTCAATTAATTTTCTTTATTATAATTATTTGCAACAGGATTTCTGATAAGATTGATTTATTTTTCTTCATTAAGTTCAGACAAATTTGTTACAGTCTTGCTTCCCAAATTGTGCAAAGTTCTTTTATAATATTACATTTTTATATCTTAGTTCTCTCTTTTCTTTCATATTAAAATAGTCCTTAAATTCCAAGGTGTTTTGACTGGTTATATTTGAATAACCACATTTTTTACAACAATTTCCTGCATGTATGTAACTTAGTCCTTGATTTTCTTTACAATGCTTCTGTAAGCTTTGGAATACATTTTGTTTTTTGTTTTTTATTTACATAGGAAAAATTTATATATTTAATTTTTAAAATGCTTATGGTCGAAATGTACGTTTGAAAATTTTATTCACTGATGTAGTTAGGCAAGGTGTAACACAGCCTATTTGTAAAAAAAAAATTAATTAGTTTTTCGTTTTTTAAATAAATAGAAATTTGATTTGCGGATATAGGTAAACACCATCTTGAACAACTTATTTATAAAGAATAAATGTATTACCTTTTTTAATTTTTTATTTAAATGAAAACTTTGTTGGCAAATATAAGTAAAATTGTCTCTTTAATTATGAGAATTAAAAAAATATTTTCTTTGTTGCAGAATCGACATACTGATACTACTTACATGTGCTTGGTAAATGTGCTTGAAATTCAGATTATGTTGTTTGAAGGCTATATAGATGTTAGCATTGTCCCTCATGAACTGTTTCATTAATTTGGAATATGTGAAATGGCAACTCCCATGCGACAACAAAAACAGAGATATCTTCGAATTTGATTCCAGTTTTCCATAGCAACATCATCAAACAGAAACTAATTTCCATGAATTGGGAGTATTACACACTATCAACGCTTTGCAACATCTGCTGTGATAGTTGGTATTTGGGGTAAGTGTTTTTGAAGCACACATATGTGCTTAAAGCAGACTCCATACCAGTTTGTTAGCAGTGATATGAGAATATTTGTCTTCCTGCAGATGGATGTTATTATTGTTTGTGTATTATTGCTTGTATAATATTGAGAAGGAGTATCCTCTTCTTCTTTTTCCAGTCTTCTGCACCATCACAGGACCAATCACTTAAAACTAAGTTCTTGGGTCAAGGATGCTACACTCACTCTGCCATGTACTGATGACATCAGGTAGAGGCATGCAACAGGTTTTTGTAGACAAAAATTCCTGTAATAATAATTATAATAATAATAATAACAATAATAATAATAATAGTTTTAATAATACATACATTGACTACAGTGCCATCACCTTAACCCCTAAGCTGCAATGACTGCATTATGAGAAAATTATCAAGTAAAAAAAAACATACATTTTAAGATAGCGTATATATATATATATATATATATATATATAATTTATTTACAGTTTAACAATGGATACAGGATGCGTTACATCAACAGAAAATACAAAAAAGCCAATGATCCATTTTTGACAGTATTTTATTAATAGCTGTTTCTTGTATGCAGGAAATTCTGCAGATATATCTCCCAAATTGATGGGAGCATCACAAAGGTTAGGTATTTCATCTATGAATTTAGCACGGATAGTATCAGTAGGTATTTGAGTCGACTTTGGCCCTGTGTTGATACATGCACTAAAGCACTTTTCTAGGTCAGCCACAAGCGCACTATGGAAATGAAGATAGTTCATAACTTCATTGTACACAGCTCAAATGCACAGTGCGTCAGTGCTCCAGTCTTCTGACATAATGGATATCATCATCCTTAATCCAAATGAGTTCGCTACAGTGGAGTGCTTTAACTACATGGATTGGTATCTGTATTTCTCCCTGAGTGCTTTATCATTGTACATTGATGTGATGGAGTCACGAAAGCACAGTAAATGTCTGTGGGTGATAGAGATGGGCTGTACTCTGCAGTCATCTGAACATTGCTGTTGGGTATTGGATGACATGTTTCCCATTCAAGCTCAGTAATCCGCACTGTAATGCTCTTCATTGCATTTTCTGTGTCCATCACCACACGTCAGTCACTGTTCGCTGTCTCTATGTCTATATTCAGGTGCTTTGACTCACTAGCAGTTAAATTGTAGTGAACAGAAGTAACGCACAGGGAGAAACTGGTATCTTCTCATTCACCACATCCACATTCTGTCCATGTAGTATCATCTGAATGTTCTATGTTTCAGTGGATGGCTGATTTGTTGAAGTCCTCTACCGACATGCACCATGCTGCATGAGACGCCCTGGCGCACTGCTCCTAGTTGAAGACAGGCTAGGTGTCTTCATCGATGAGTGACGTGCACAGTAGGAGCTACTTGTGCTGCCCAAATATGCTGACATCCCCACTACAAGACCTCGTGTGTTGGTTGCCACTGCTGGTCTCGACAGGCTGGTGGTCTGTGCAGACACTGGACAAACTAGAGATTCCTCTGCAGGCTCTAATACGCTGGCGGTCACATCAGATGTTGAACAAAAACCCTTACGTATTGGACACAGAAATGGTGCTGAACATAGAAGAAATACTAGGAATAGCAAAGACATGTAATTAGTACTTACTATCCTTCTTCTTCTTACTCTGTTGGGAGGTGCTGGATGAACTAGGCTGGTGCTGCTGTTTACACTTCATGGTCCTTCCATTGACTGGTGTTGATTAGCTGTGGTGGTCTTACATCCCTGCTGTAACAGGACGCAGCATTGCCTTTGATTCCCACCAGTTATTTCACCTGTGACATCGCAATCTCTTGTGCACTCTGGCGATGGTATAGTGAACTAGGTCAGTCAGGATGAAGAGGTTGAAGAGCACACATTCCCTTCTTAGGCATACTGACTAGCCATTTCAAAAACGGTAGAGAGTTCCAGCAGAACCAACTATATGCATGAGTTGCGAAATGCATCTTCAGGCCAACTTGCTGCATCACCTTTATTTGCTGAAAAGTATTCTTCTTCGTACGCTCATCCATTACCTTTCCTTTCTAATCCTTATCTAGGGTGCAATATTGCCTTATACATCATGTACTAAATAATGTTCACCATAATATTCGCCTCTCTTGATTTGAATGTTAAGCAGCCAGGTTGTACTTGCAGCTGCTATATGGCACTCTTGGTGCAATGTTCACCTGCCCACAGTTGTTAACGCAGGTGCCTCAGTCTGTTGCTACGTGTGGTTTTATTGATATGAGAAGCCTATAGTGGGTCGCCTTTCATGTATTCTCTTTAAAATTTTTGTGACTAAAGCTTTTCTGGCATGTTATGTATCTTATATGTGACATATAAACACTGTATCTTACTTGCACTGTCAACAGTACTTACAATTTCATATAAAAAAATGTTACCTTAAATTTGTAGTTTGGTTATAGGCCAATTTGAATCTTTAATTTCTGATGAATGCACTCATAGAAGTGTCAAAACCGCTCAAAAAGCTAAAAATTGTGACCGAGGGCTTATTTAGTTTAACTTTATGTAATGGTCACTCAGCTAAGCAACCATGTTTAAGAATCTGTAATAAATGTCTTTTCTCAAGATTGAGTTTTCATTAACATGCTTGTTGATATATTGTAATGAATTATGTAACAGTTCTCATACAAGCAGCCTGTCTTATGGTGATACTTCTAAGCACACTGTCAGAAGTGTTAAAATTTCTTTCTATTCTCTCTTACCATACGTAAATTTTACTTGTAAACAATAGGATCCATTTGGAGCTAATTACCATGTCTGCTGTTGTCAAATAAAACTTGGCATGTTATTCCATGTAATAAATACTGTTCATCTTAACATTCCACTGTATATATTTTAAATGTTAAGTAGCCTACTTATGTATACAGCTATTAGGTGGCAATACTTCAGTTTAGATGTTACACGACCTGCATTAGTGTCACCAACTTGCACATCACTACAACATACAGTGACGCAGGTTGAAACATTTGTGAATCTTATTATGTTTTGTGTACTGATGTTTGTATTTATATGAACTTCTGTATTCTTTTCTGAATTTTTTTTTTTTGAGATACAAATGTGCAGTCTGATCCTAAGTATTTTTCTCATGTATGGAAACCGGAATCAATAATTACTGTGATATATTTAGAGAAGGGTGGATTCAATATTTGTTTATTCAGTGAAGTGAGTGACTGACTTTTGATTAAAAAGCCAATCACATGAGACCGAGAATTTGAAGGTCAATACATTTTCAAAAACTGTAACATAATGAAATAAGTGTTTGTGAGCCAGGAGTCCACTTAACCGAAGAAAAATCTTAACTTGATACTAGCAAATATGATTCTTTGTGTGGAGGCTTATGCTTAGATTTGAGTGTGAATTTTATAAGTTGTGCTTTGGGAACAGGATACATACATCAGTCCCACAACCTGTAAGATAAAGGAATTCAATACATCACCCACAGACACAAAAATGAAAAACGCAAAACAGAAAGAAAAATTTATGTGATGTACTTGTACTATAGACAAGTCCCAGTACAAGTTCACTGGCATTAAATTCAAAACCAATGAAGGAATGATGTTATCGACTGGTGTCCCCCAAAACTGGTCCATTACCTAATTAATATCCCACTGTTCAAATTAGACAACCAGATTCATTCAGATTACAGTTAACACGTAAAATATGCACGTAACTGCAACAAATAACAATGATTTTGAATTAAATAAGTACTTCTTCATTTCATATCTCTACAGTGGTGAAAGTGGTGTGTAACTCTAAGTCATGAGACGACTAGCTGCCTGTGAGAACCAAGGTACCACAAGTGTAGAATAGAAAGTGGGTCGCAAAACAGTTTTTCGCTAAAAGGGATAGTTCCTAGCAGGCATGCACTGAGTGAAAGGCATTGTTTCCAAAAATGTTCCAATGTGTGTGAAATCTTATGGGACTCAACTGCTAAGGTCATCAGTCCCAAAGCTTACACACTACTTAACCTAAACTATCCTAAGGACAAACACAAACAAACCCATGCCCGAGGGAGGACTTGAACCTCCGCCGGGACCACCCGCACAGTCCATGACTGCAGCGTCTCAGACCACTCGACTAATCCCGTGCGGCGGCATTGTTTTCGAATAGTTCTTGGTGTCCCAGTTAGTTTGTTACTTACAAGTTCCACTGATTATTTTTAAGGTTCTTCAATCGAAATTATGTGGAATGAGTCAGTTTACAGGTTACATATACATGATTATGTTAGCATGTATTAAAACTTAATTATCTTAGTCCTAATCATGTAGCTGTAATTAAATACAATATTTTTTATTTACATGCTATCAGTTTTTAAGTAGAAATGTGTCAATGAAACTGAACGAGTTATTTAACACAAATGATTTTAAGTTAGATTTAAAATTTGCTTTATTCTGTTACCTGCCACAGACTTTATGTTACTTTCAAATAATGAAAGATTTCTCTCCCTACATATTGAACTCCTTTCTGAAGCACTGAGGGCCCTAATACATCTACATCTACATCTACATCTACATTTATACTCCGCAAGCCACCCAACGGTGTGTGGCGGAGGGCTCTTTATGTGCAACTGTCATTACCTCCCTTTCCTGTTCCAGTCACGTATGGTTCGCGGGAAGAACGACTGTCTGAAAGCCTCCGTGCGCGCTCTAATCTCTCTAATTTTACACTCGTGATCTCCTCGGGAGGTATAAGTAGGAGGAAGCAATATATTCGATACCTCCTCATCCAGAAACGCACCCTCTCGAAACCTGGCGAGCAAGCTACACCGCAATGCAGAGCGCCTCTCTTGCAGAGTCTGCCACTTGAGTTCGTTAAACATCTCCGTAACGCTATCACAGTTACCAAATAACCCTGTGACGAAACGTGCCGCTCTTCTTTGGATCTTCTCTATCTCCTCAGTCAACCCGATCTGGTACGGATCCCACACTGATGAGCAATACTCAAGTATTGGTCGAACGAGTGTTTTGTAAGCCACCTCCTTTGTTGATGGACTACATTTTCTAAGGACTCTCCCAATGAATCTCAACCTGGCACCCGCCTTACCAACAATTAATTTTATATGACCGTTCCACTTCAAATCGTTCCGCACGCATACTCCCAGATGTTTTACAGAAGTAACTGCTACCAGTGTTTGTTCTGCTATCATATAATCATACAATAAAGGATCCTTCTTTCCATGTATTCGCAATACATTACATTTGTCTATGTTAAGGGTCAGTTGCCACTCCCTGCACCAAGTGCCTATCCGCTACAGATCTTCCTGCATTTCGCTACAATTTTCTAATGCTGCAACTTCTCTGTATACTACAGCATCATCCGCGAAAAGCCGAATGGGACTTCCGACACTATCTACTAGGTCATTTATATATATTGTGAAAAGCAATGGTCCCATAACACTCCCCTGTGGCACGCCAGAGGTTGCTTTAACGTCTGTAGACGTCTCTCCATTGATAACAACATGCTGTGTTCTGTTTGCTAAAAACTCTTCAATCCAGCCACACAGCTGGTCTGATATTCCGTAGGCTCTTGCTTTGTTTATCAGGTGACAGTGCGGAACTGTATCGAACGCCTTTCGGAAGTCAAGAAAAATAGCATCTACCTGGGAGCCTGTATCTAATATTTTCTGGGTCTCATGAACAAATAAAGCGAGTTGGGTCTCACACGATCGCTGTTTCCGGAATCCATGTTGATTCCTACATAGTAGATCCTGGGTTTCCAAAAACGACATGATATTCGAGCAAAAAACATGTTCTAAAATTCTACTACAGATCGACGTCAGAGATATAGGTCTATAGTTTTGCGCATCTGCTCAACGACCCTTCTTGAAGACTGGGACTACCTGTGCTCTTTTCCAATCATTTGGAGCCTTCCGTTCCTCTAGAGACTTGCGGTACACGGCTGTTAGAAGGGGGGCAAGTTCTTTCGCATACTCTGTGTAGAATCGTATTGGTATCCCGTCAGGTCCAGTGGACTTTCCTCTGAGTGATTTTAGTTGCTTTTCTATTCCTTCGACACTTATTTCGATGTCAACCATTTTTTCGTTCGTGCGAGTATTTAGAGAAGGAACTGCAGTGTGGTCTTCCTCTGTGAAACAGCTTTGGAAAAAGGTGTTTAGTATTTCAGCTTTACGCGTGTCATCCTCTGTTTCAATGCCATCATCATCCCGGAGTGTCTGGATATGCAGTTCTGAGCCACTTACTGATTTAACGTAAGACCAGAACTTCCGAGAATTTTCTGTCAAGTCGGTACATAGAATTTTACTCTCGAATTCACTGAACGCTTCATGCATAGCCCTCCTTACGCTAACTTTGACATCGTTTAGCTTCTGTTTGTATGAGAGGTTTTGGCTGCGTTTAAACTTAGAGTGACGCTCTCTTTGCTTTCGCAGTAGTTTCCTAACTAGTGTAACTAACTAGTGGGTTACATAGTTCATTTTACCTACTAGTTTAATACAGACGTATATCACTGTTCTTCTCATCTTGTGACAGATAATTTACGAAAAATTTCTTTAGCGAATTACCCAATGGTGCTATTCACCCAGGCACAAATTAAACTAGTCTTTAAAAGTGAAATATTATGATTTACAGAGATCTTTGAACGTGAATTAGTACAAACACATGTACATTACATCATTTAGTGACACTGTAATTTATTATGTGAGGTAGTAATGAAATACTTTAATAAAAATGTAAGACAATAATAATGTAAAGCTTTTCGGACTATCATAATATTTCAGTGAACTAAGCATTTTGTGCAAATAACTTTGAAATGCGCTTTGAATACATGTTCATTCAAGTAGCATACACTATTGATTGCTTCTTGTCCTTTGTACATTAGCAGATGTGGCATCCCTTTGCTTTTATGCGATGTTACTCCAGTTCCTGCCTCCTCGTGATTGTGTGTTTAATGTAGCCGCTCCTGCTCTTGCTGTTGTTTAACTTCTGTACCTCTGGCCATCAGAAACCACTTCTCTCCATATCATTGTGGGATATATGACTGTTACCTATTCTCCTGACAACACTCACCATAATAAGTTTGCTAGCAAACTCCTTCAGAAATATTCTTTTTTGTAACTCTTGACCAGTGTCTGTCTTGTAGATGACATACTAGTATAAGGCAGAGATTTTCAGAAAGCAGAAGATCATATCAACGGACCATCTCCTTGTTCTTCAGCCAACAATATAATTGCAACATAGCTAGGCAAACGTGTCCGTTCCTTCCTTAGCGCAATTATGGAAAGTCACAATAAACGGCTTTCAATCGACTTCTTATTAAGTATCTATCTGGTGTCATTGTGCATTGATGATGTTAGTACTACTTAATATTGTTTCCTAGGAACATAAGAAACCATGGACATTAGTTTCCTGAAACAATAAAAACTTCAGCCTACATTCCTGTGTTTCTGTTGCCTGGACAGAAACTGTGAGTGGATTTCAGGCTTATTTGTTCCCACCAAAGTCACATTCATGTCCAGCAACGTTCTGGCCTGAGGGACACTCGTGTACCAGATATCAACGGTGAATTTTTTGGGTTTTCAGGCAGACACTACCTAAATGAGCAGGAGTCCAGATATGGAATAAGTTCCTCATTAATCGTGAAAAGTTCTGATAGGACGTAGGGTTCCATGAAGTTTTTCCCTATTAGTACTAGAAATTAACGAGTAGTAGCCAACATGTAAGGCTTCATTTCTCATCTCGGTCACCGGTGTTATTAAACCGAACTGAAGGAAACCAGAAAAGAAATCTCGTCAAAAACTATCACTGAAAAATTTCAAGTCTTTCCTGACCCCACATAACTGTAAAATTGAGATAGCAAGCTCTGAAGGTTCATGCTGACAGTAATAACCAATGAAATGCCTTAATTTCAACTCGATCTGTAACTTGAGCGACAAGACTTATCACAAAATGTACGTCCATTCTCATAACGTAGAAGTTAGTATTCGTAACCAGCCTGCCAATTATTACCTTGCCGAAATAAAGGAAGAAGTTCTTCCTCGTATATTTGCTTCCTTTACTGCGCCTAGAGCTCTAATTTTATGTGTAATAGTAATACGGTACCTTTTAGCACGACCCCTGTGATTAAATTGCTGTTTGTTCCATTTCATTTTACAGTAAATGCCCGAAAAAAGATTCGTTTTTCTGTCACCATTTCGTCGCCAGAAGCAGCAGAAATGTTTCTATCAGTATCGTGTTCACTTTCTTTCTCATTGTCCTCTTCTAATTCAGAGAACTGTCCCACCCATTCAGCATAATATTCTCGAAAACATTCCGCAATAGCTTCTTCATCAGTCAATACTTTAGGCATTCTACGTCTGGAAAAAACAACTGCCAAGTAACTTTCCTTTCGACTAAGAGGAGTAAGACGGAGCGAGGTGGTACAGTGGTTAGCACACTGGACTTGTATTTGGGAGGACGACAGTTCAATCCCGCGTCCGGGCATCCTGATTTAGGTTTTCCGTGATTTCCCTAAATCGCTCCTTGCAAATGCCGGGATGGTTCCTTTGAAAGGGCACGGCCGACATCCTATCCCATCCTTCCCTAATCTGATGAGACCAATGACCTCGCTGTGTGGTCTCCTCCCTAAAAACAACCCAACCCAAGAGGAGAATGTGAGATATGAAAAAAAGTGGGAAGTAATTCGCCTCTGCGTACGCAGAAAGGAGAAACACGGTTGTTCGAGTTTTCGTTGCTTCTGTATTTTGCTGCCAAACACTCATACTCGTGTCCGGTCACATGGTCAAAATAGCGGAATGCAAGCACTCGCGTCGGGATCGAAGGGTGGTAATGACGGAAAGCGAAGAGACCCATCAGGTAAAGCGCTCAACATTAGGAATTTAATGCGAAACAAAGTAACAAACAGTAACTCAAAATGCAGCGTCAGTAAAGGGAAATAAATGCCACTGGCAAATTTCAGAAGGTCACATGTCAAAGACTTCGAACAAAAGAAAAATCTCTTGGGTCTTTTGACCAGACATGAAAACTTAAGGGTTAAAGTCCCTAGCTCCTTGAAAAGGTACCTGCATACCGTCTGTGGGTGAACAACATTCGTTATTCTTACTGTTCACTTTTGTGTAATCAGTACTCTGGTTGTAGGAGTTGAGTCACCCTAGAAAATTATTCCATACGGCATTAGCGGGTGGAAGTACCCAAAATATATCAGAATATATAATCGATTGTTTCCTAGATAAGCAATTGCATGCTCAGGAAAATTTGCTTAATTGTTTTAAATGTTCAGTAATATGTTTCTTTCAGTCCTAGTTGCCATCAATACAGACACCGAAAAAATTGGAGCTTTGTACTCTATTTACTGATTCCTTCTCATGTGATACATTACTTGTTGGTATGAGTCAGTTTGTAGCACAGAAATGAATATAATGCGTTTATTCAACATTTATTAAGATACCATTTTCTGATAAACATTTAATAATTGTTTGTAAAATATGATTTACTATCTCTTCTGTTGATTTCTACGCTATGGAATTTATTATAACATTAGTATCGTCTGCAAAAGTTACCAATTCTGCTAGTTAAATGTAAAGTGTAAGGTTACATATAAAGAATAGGAGTGGACCCAAAACTGGACCTTGTAGGACACCCTATTTTGCTTGTCCCCAGTCACTAAACCTTTCTACACTTCTGACATTGTTTCAATTATTCAGCGCATGCTTCTGCATTCTGTTTGTTTTTTCTGATTCAAATCAGCTATGCTTATTGATGCCAGTTCCACGAAAACTTGAATTTTCTTAAGAGAGTAAGACGATTTACACAATGAAATTCCTTGGAAAGATCACAAGATTTTAACTGTCTATACATTATTATCTAAGGCTTGTATTATTCAATGAGTGAATGCATTCCCTGTCGAGCAACGCTTTTGTAACTAAAACCATGATATGCCAAATAAATTGTTTCCTCTTAAATGTGAAATACGCTTGATCATATTACGTTTTCGAATTAATTGTAAAATGACATCAGTAAGGAATCTTTTCACCTTTCGTATGAAGAGGTTCAACAATTGCACGTTATAATTTGTCAGGGAGAATTCCCTGTGCCATTGATGGATTCAATATATGACTAAGAACGTAACTCATTAAGTAGAAACAGCTTTTTATGCAACAACATATGAGCTTATTATAATTCTTTTAAAGTCAGTGAAGTATGTTGGTGCTACTTCTAGTTTCTTGATTGTGAATGACCCTTTAATACACACTCTTGTTTCTCCAACTCAACTATTAAATTCTGTTTTTGCTGTTACGTTTATAAAGTGGTTGTCAAAAGTTCAAGTACCTTGTGGATTGTCAATTACAAATTGCCATTGAGTTCAAGCGTTATGGTACCTTGTACAATATTATTATCTGTATTATATGTTTTTGTCAGGACATGCTTATTTCTGGACATTAAAATGATGTTCCTTAAAATACTAAAATATTTGTTGTAATATGGAAGTAATGGCGGATCTTCACTTACTCTAGCCCTGACTCTCAGGTAACGTCAGACGTGCTTAGTGAAAATCTTTAGGCGCGCGTGAGATGTTACCTGAGTGGTGGCATTCCAGGACGTTGGGTTGAAAGAGGAGGTGCAGAAGATGAACTTCTTCACCGGTAACCTCCCAGGTCTCCAGACCTGACATCTTTTGACTTTCATCTGGGGGGTTACGTAAAAGACAGCGTTTACATCCCCCTATGACCGATGCTCTAGAAAGTCTGAATTGTTGAATATTTGAATTCTGTAACGAGAAGAGACCAGCTACTTCGTGTGTGGCAGGGTATGAGCCGCCGATTTGATATTTTTCGTGTAGCTCATTGTGCTCACATTAAATACAAAAAAATCTGAACTTTTCGTTTTCCAGGAAGATTGTTATTGCGTTTCAGTCTTTTTTGGATTGGGCTCCATAAATATTTGAATTCTGATCTCTTTTTTTTTCAATAGCCTTGTATTACTCTTCATGCTGAGTTGTACAGAGCTTCATATATTCTACTATCCTAGTACAGTACCATATGAAACAAAGCCGTATGCATATCGTTAAATTTTCCTTGTGCGAGTGCATCACAATGTGGCGCTATCGCAGTTTTTCCATCTCCTGAACATCGTGGCGTGTTAGTTCGGAAAGTGTACAGTTGGACGAAAGAAATCCTCGTGTGTTCAGATTTCTTGGTCTTCCCTGCATCAGTCCCTCCAGTTTCTGGACTGGATAAGAGTCAGTTGCGGATTGAGTATCAACCATCACTTTCATGTCTCCACAGAATGATAATATGACATTCACTTTCTGTACTGACATGACTGGCGTTGCCCACTGACTACTAGTTATGGATTTTGCGTTTCGTTTCTGTTCTAGGCAGTCACGTTCCTGTTTAACTTTATCCTTTAACGCGAATGGAAAATTTGTACTTTGATAAATTTTGTCGTAGCTCTCGGTTTCAGCGGTACATGTGCCTTGTGGTTTTAATATTACTGATTGGTCCTAAAAAAACCAGCCATCCAACAATTTTGGTACTTCTCAGTCGGAATGTCAGTATGAATCTGGTTGGTTCCTATATGGATTCGGAAGCCTACAGCATTCAAGGGATCAGGGATCAAGGCCCAGCATATGTGGGGCTTTATGTGAGCTGACCCCTTTCAATCTGGCCTGTTTGGTATCATGCTTGTATGCAACACCTGTGATAAAATAGCTTCTGACTCGAAACTTTTGGTCGCTGTAACTACACTGACTGTTATAAAACAAGCTGTAAACAAGCGAACAATGCAGACTGCGAACTTTGTTGACGGGCAAGCAGGTGGGGACTTTGAGGGACCATTTGAGGGAGCAATATTTACTGCGCAGCATGGCTACAAATCGTACACGATAGTATGTTGTCGGTTGCGAATACAAGAGTCGAGGCGTCGCGTAATGGAATTGCACAGGTCTCGGACATAGTCCTGTCATACTCCATCCCATACCGATAGCAACTAAAAACTCAGTTCCCGCAGATTGGTGGATAGAATTGGTGACTTGATGACATGGTCCATGGCACCCGACACATCTGCGATCAGGGAACATCGAGGCGATTCTTCTGGAGATTGCAGAGTATCCATAGGCACATGGCACCATCAGGAGGTGGCAGCGGTATAGGACGAGAGTAGTCGTGACGAAATAGGGCGTGGGCGTGAGCGTTTAACTGAGAACGGATACCGCAGGATATGAGGCGGTATCAGAGGAATCGGTACAAGCATAATGGAGTATCAGCACATTTTTCTTCAATGGTGAGACGACATCTGTCGCGTCAATATGGCTAAAGGTGGACTGTTCGAGAAGGAACAATACCGTGGCCTGCAAGGTCACCTGATCTGAACTCCATGGATATGTGTGCCTGAAGACGTCATCAAGCATTGTGTACAACACTCTGGCTAACAGAGTTGCAGACCGGTAAGTGCTTCTCAAAATTTTCAAAATGATCCTAGCGTCTTTGAAAGGATTCCAAACTCATTGCGGAAACATGACTGCACCTGGATACAAGGACAACACTTTCATCGCCACCTTCGCTACGTGTACAGTTGTACAACTCTTGTTGTGTTGGTACAATACACCTGCACTTCTGCCGATGTATCTCTAACAACTTTTCTTAACATCGTACAGTATTGTTACCTTATCCTAATAGGTATGATATTCACACAGTATTAAGTCAATGGTGATTGGTAATCATGTAGTCACCATTATGTCCTAAATGGTCCGTTTGTGGACCTATGTCTACTAGGGTTTTCTCGCTTCGAGTATCATCTGCTTTCAGTTGTAAGGGTTTCCGCCATTAATTATGATACACCCTTCATAAATGGTATTGTGGATAACGTGGAAGATCCATGAGGCTGTTCGAGATGATTTAGTTGTCTTATAAGAAGGCAGTAGTGCCATAAAATATCAACGAACTTCATATGGACTGTAAACGATCGGTGACTGACGAAGTGGCTCTTAGCTGACCCTGAAAGTATGTAAGTATAACATATTGGTACTAAATAGACGAAAAGCTACTGCTGTTAAATTGTACCAGTAGCGACAAATCCGCCTTAAATACTGACTAACATAAAACTAAAATGGAATGACTACATAATAAACATTGTAGGAAGATGATAGGCTCCGATTCATAGGAAGTAACGTAAGGAAAAGTACATGCATGAAAGAAGTTGCTTACAAAACACTTGGTTGATAGATTCTTGAATAATGCTCATCAGTCTAGGAACCATAGAACTTTGGCTTAATAGATGAGACAAGAGACAAAGAATAGTGGCGCCTTTCATCACGTGTTCCCTTAGTCGACACAAGAGGGTTATAGAGCTGCTCAACAAACTCCGGGGGAAATGCTACAGGAGATGTGTTGCGCGTCATGGAGAGGTTTGCTATTGGTATACCGAGAAAGTATTTTCCCGAAGTAGTCGGAAAACCTATTACTGTATCCCAAATACTTCACGTATCACCAAACTACCTCAACAAATTGAGAAATTACAGATAATATTAAGGTCTCCTAAATTCATACTTCTCATCCGCCCCTCGTGAACGGATTGTAGTGATGGGGAAGGGTTTCAGACAGTGGAAATATAAGTGCCCTTTACTACACTCCGTAAAGTGGCTTGAGAAGTATACTTTGAAAGGTAGAACCAGTTCCAAGGACTGCGAACGCCCAAGCCCATCGCAGGGAATAAAAGCAGGAAAACGTTGTATACCAAAATCCCCTTATATATAACACCATTAAGACAGCTGCTTGTGAGTTGATATGTGGTTCAGTGGTAGGCTGGCTTCAGGAGTGTGACGAAGGATCGCACCATGGGAGCGCGTTTCGGCTGGTCGCACCCAAATCCTGTCGGGGCCTGCGAGAAGACACATGGCCGAGCGAAATCCCTGGGAGGGCCCTAGCCGTCCTCTAATGTTGCATCCGGAAGCCATCTAGCCAATAGGCCCCAAGCTTACAGATTCCCCATACCGCACGGCCCAATTTATGCACCCACTTCTTATAAATTGATGCTTCCGTGTCTCTCTTTAAACTGTGTGTAAGTAACAGCGCATTTGTATTTGACGAAAGCAGAAAATAAAAAAGTTCAGCAAATGAAGGAAGTGAAAGGGAATACAGTGTGAAAATGAGAAAAAGTGTATAACAGCTAAGCAACAATGGTTAGAGGAAACAAACACGGGTGCTGAAGCATCCATAACACAGGGAATGGGAGACGCCACCTACAGAAAAATTAAGAAGACGTTTAGAGGAAGGGTATGCAACTCTACATCAAGAGCTCATTTGGCAAGCCACTAATAACGTATGAAATTAAAGCTGCAAGGTGGAATGAACATATAGGAGATCTATATAGGGGAAGCCACTTGCGGACAACGATATAGAAAGAGAAAAGGAAATCTGTGGAAATGAGAGATATGATACTGCGAGAAGAATTGGACGGAGCAGCGAAAGACCTAAGGCCTCGGGAGAGCCAGTCATAACCAAATTATTGTCTGGAGCAGTAGTGTTACAGTTAAACTGAGTTACTTTGTTTATATTTGTGACGTCATGCAGTCTTGGTCACTGACTTAGTGATATCATCATCTTTACCAGTGACGTTATGCTTCGATGGACTTCAACTAGTAATGTCATGTGTCACATCGTTATCCTTATCAGTCGGAAACCCCTCCTTATAACTCGCGAGTCAGAGCGAATAATTATGAATCCAAGATGGCGGAAATAGTCCAGTCAGCCAAGTGGAAAATTTAAAAAAATCTCCTATCAATTATAGTGCCGCACTCTTTACCTTCACCCACTCATAGTGCTGGAAAAACCAAGTCGAAATGTGTGCTCATAACCCTCCTCCCTCTCTTCTTCGGTGAATGGTGTTACAAAGTAGACTGAGAAATTAAAATAAATGTGTTCCCTGTCTGCCTCTCCTTCCCCTCATCATTATCTTCATACAATCATAGCATTGCAGTAAACATTCGAAGATATTGCAGACAGGCCAGTTGTGGACTTTATACTGGCGCCCCTATTCTATCTGTCTCCAACCAATCAGAACATAGTGTAGTAATTGTGTCAAACTGCATTTCTTACACACACCAACTGTGTGGTTTAAATTCCGTTTCCAGTGCAGATGATGGAAAGAACCCATGTGTGCCCTTTATCCCCCTTCTCCTTCCAACATATCAGAGTCGGGTATTAGACAAATATGCCGTAAAAATTATGGAACCTACACTTTAAAGACAAAGGCATAAATTATTTACCTTGAAAGGAATTTATTAGTTCCGAAATATATTTATATACCCCTGGTGTATTATTGTTATTAACGACGCATGGTGTCAAGTTCCAATATTATCTCTTAAAATCAAATATGATTGTGTTTCTACACATAAAATTACTCCAACGTTAAAGATGTGCATTTATAAAATAATATCATCTCTATACGCCAAATTATGTGCTCTGTACAAAAGTAATCTATATCTATCTGTTGCTTGAAATACTATACTTCTTAAACAATTCTCTCAACCAAGGTAATGTTTTCTCTCTCTCTCTCTCTCTCTCTCTCTCTCTCTCTCTCTCGCTCTCTCTCTCTCACACACACACACACACACACACACGCACACACCACACATCTCTGTATTTCATATGTGAAATATACTATATACTCCTTATGCGCAGCCGGCCGGCGTAGCCGAGTGGTTCTAGGCGCTACAGTCTGGAACCGCGCGGCCGCTACGGTCGCAGGTTCGAATTCTGCCTCGGGCACAGATGTGTGTGATGTCCTTAGCTTAGTTACGTTTAAGTAGTTCCTAGTCCTAGGGGACTCATGACCTCAGAAGTTAAGTCCCATAGTGCTCAAGGCCATTTTTGAACCTTAAGCGCACATGAAATCAGTAACCAATTCTTACAAATTTTTTCAGAAACGCGACATGTTTTCCATGAAATTATCATCTGTATTGTCTCATCATTTAATTATCCTCATTAAACACCTCACGCATGTTTTGTGTACATCTGTCCACCCAAGTCTCGCTGTTAAATATTACCTCTCATAACTGTTTATGAAATGGCACTCCGATCTCTGAAGCTTTCCTCGTCAGTCACCCACATACATGCACACAGTACACAAATTAAAGAGCATCAGTGCATGTCCGCTGCGAGTTGTAGGGAGAGGTCTAGTGCAGAGAGAGGGAAAACACCTCTACTCATCTCAGTTATCCTGAAACAGACGTTGTCCAGCAGAGAGTCAGATATACTCTAACTAAATGTGTGGAAATAAACTACTGAGCTACAAAACAGAAACATAAAATATCCCTACATACAAAATTTGTTATAAAACAAACGAATTTTTCTAAATTCCTCTGTCATATTTTTACATTAATTACACATTTATCATACTGACAATACAGTTTTTCACTATTAACATTTTTACTATTAAAACCAAGCTGGTGGTTACGTAATATACATGCATCATTTTTGACTAGAATTTATATTACTTATACATTTTTTAAATATTTGCAATATTACAATAAAAACCAATCACATGTTTTACGTTAAACACAATCATAATAACTCCAGTACCCACATATTCGCATATCAGGTTTTAACTTTCTATAAATCATAATTATTGTAAGTAGCTACATTTTAATATCAACAATCAATCACTTATAATAATCATTTTTGATGCGATAATGTCACCATGCCCGTTCTTTTACATTATCGGGAAGTATATATCATTTTTCGGCCTGAGGAGATAAACAGAGTTTTAAGTGAAACTTTATGGCATAATAAAACTGTATGCCGAACCGAGACTCGAAATCAGGACTTTTGCGGTTTGCAGAAAACTGCCTTACTATCGGAACTACTCACGGATGACTGACAACCCATCCTCAAGGATTTAATTCCGCCAGTAACAACGTCTCCTACGTTCCTGACGGAATTAAGGGGTTTTAGGACTTGTCATCAGTCGTGCTTGGGTAAAACAGATGGTAGAGCACTTGCCCGCGAAAGGCAAAGGTCCCGATTTCGAGTATCGGTGTGGCAAAGAGTTTAAATTTGCCAGGAAATTTCATATCAGCGCTCAATCTGCTGCAGCGTAAAAATTTCATTCTATAAAAATCCACCAAGCTATGGCTTAGCCATATATCCGCAATACCCTTTCTTCCAGGAGAGCTAGATCTGCAAGTTCTGCAGGAGAGCTTTTGTGAAGGTGGGAAGGTAGGAGAAGAAGGTACTGGCGGATTTAAAGCTGTGAAACGGGTCATGAGTCGTACTTGGGTAGCTCAGATGATAGAGCTCTGTCCCATGAAATTCGAAGGTCCCGTCTTCGATTCTCGGTCTGCCACACAGCTTTAATCTGCCAGGAAGTGTCACATCAGCGCGGACTCCCGTACAGAGTGGAAATTTTAATCACGAGTGTTTCAGGTAGTTTAATAGACTAAACAAAAAGCTGCTTCGAGGGAATGACAAACTGTTAAATAGTTTTCACTTACGACTCCAGAACACAGTGCTTGTAATCGGCAATGGGGATACCATTTACAGAAGAAAGTTTTACACATGTCGCTCTGCGCCTTACGTGCTCAGACACGGTTTAAAGTGCACTCGTTATTGTGTATAGGTCCGTAAATCCTAGGATAGGTTAACCTTTCAGTTCGTCTTTCATGAAACCAGCCACTTTTATATTCACTAGTGGAATATTGTATATGTTATTGGCCGGGAATCTTGAAGTATCGAACCTCCTATGCCCACCACTCCAGATGTGTTAATAGGTTTTGGTAGTACTGATGAGTTATATGCCGCTGTCAGTATCTGTTTAGCTCGGGTTCACAGAATTTGTTCCCATCCACGATGGGAATTGAAAAGGACATATTCCGATATATCTGTGGTATCCATTTAAACTCCGATTGGTTTGTGGAAGACGCCATTTAATATGCAGAATTCAATGGCAACAAGACTCTTTAAAAACCACGCTACTTTCAAAGTTAGGTATTGCAGCTTATGCAGCCACCACAAAACTGCCCTCCCATGCTGTTGCAAATCTAACGTGCAGCGTCTTTCGCATATGTTTCGTGGTTTTGCGGAATACGACATTCGTCATGAGTTTAAAAAAATTCTTTTCAAATTCATTCCATGCACTCACGTGGTTTTGCCTATTAATTTCCATGTACAGCTTTATCCAGGGAACTTGCCTAAACGATAATATTCGATGATCTTCTCCAAAACGAATGTACTTTTCTAGCACTTCCTTCAGAATTGTATAATGAATTAAATAATTTTTCTCATCATTCAAGGCCTGAAACAATGTCTTTGGTTTTTTCTTGTCTTATGGTGGTACTAGTTTTTCCTCACAAAAGGGTAAATCTGAAAGTAAATCATGAATACTTTCCAGGTGTTCAAGATCAGTTTGCAGTATGTACCTTGTTTTCGAGTCCTCTGGTACCCTTTCCACACAAAAATGTTTCATGCTCTCCGAAGGAAGCCATTTGATACCGGAAGATGCTTTAACATCCCCCATCTATGTGACTTATTTTTATCAAGGTTTATGATGTAAGATTCGTCGATGTTTTCGTAGTATTTATAAGTCAGCCTGTTATTGATAACTGCATGTTTACAAGATCAATGAACTATTCCGTCCCTGGTTCCTGGTTTCATAATGGAGTGGTTCGGTATCGATTGTTAGCTGCAACTCCTCTTTGGTAATTTTCAGCAAAATATCCCACGCCAAAACAGATGCGGTAATATAATGTGCAGCATCCAGTTCTAAAGTCTTAATGGAAAAACCGCGAAAGATTTCGAAGACATGGGCAAGAAGAATTACACCACTTTGGAGATACAAATCGGAGTATTTTAAGAGTCCTTTGAAGCTGAATTTTTTACATACACTGCTTGCTCTTTGATACACAGCCTTTGTTATTGTTTAGCTTATTAGGAAGCTCTTAAACGTTTCTTCTGAGGGGAGGCAGTCATGCTGAAAATTCGATTAATTGCTGAGGTACCCATTTTGGTAGATTCCCATTTGGTTAACTAAAATACACTTTCGACTATCGAGAAAATTTGGTATCATTATTTTGACTTTTACTGGTTTCAGGTAATATGCACAATCCTCAGGGAAACATCTCAGAAAATTTAGTGAGTCAATAAATTGGAAATTTTCGTTGGTTCTCTTCTCCGAATGCATTACCGGAACATTCACTGTGAAAGATTTATATTTACCCATATTTTATCCCAGAACCAAACCCCGGATTTCATGTAATGTCTTAATCGCCATGTGTTGTCATTTGTTCACGTAGGTTCGTGACCAATAAATGCCTTTCGTAATTGCTCAGATTTCAGATATGACCGGCACAGTACAGTGATGCCTATAATGCAGGTGGGATGCACTGCGCATGTGTACTCGCTTGTGACATGACAATGAAACAGGTTTCTCACATCTTTTGTTTCGACGGTTTTCTCACAGATGTGACAGATATTTTCTGAGAAAAGCGCTGATTCGTCGTCGGCGATTAATACTATCTGTTTAACCTGCAATAAAAAGCCATTCACAATCTCAGCGGTTGCTGAAAGTTGTTGAGTAAACCATTCCATCAATCGCTGCCTGTAAGCAATTGAAACTGGGAGTATTGATGGTTATGTGTGTATGGTAGGTGACATAGAATGGCTTATGACACTATACCTGACTGGAATACGAATCAGAGTCTGCACTACGACTGCTACAAGCAACTGGTCCCAATATCGACTCTCTATCAACGTAAATCACGAGAGGCAGTTACAGTTTACTACAAAATTTTGTAAATTTAAAAAACTGGTTGTTTTCACTAGGCAGTACACTGGTGACTGGTTGAAATTGGGCACAGTCAACTGAGTGTCATCTAATCTTTCTTTGGAATCAAAATAACGAAGGCAGTGATTACACCCTACAGTTTATTGGTGATGACGAGTAATACTACTCGGTCAAACCATCGACATATTTTTCTGTGGTGGGAATGACATCCATCTGTCACCACCTGCAACATTAGCATATTCTCCTGTCTTGGACGGTATTTTGGAACAAGCAGTATTGCAACTAGGAAGTCTTTGACTTTCCTCTTATCTTCTACATTCTTTCGTTCATTATCTGCATGCGGCATATGTTTATAGACACCATTCTGTTTCTCGAAAATATGAACTGATCCAAACTCTGTAGGGAACGGTATGTTGGCAAAGTTTAATTTCTTTAAATGTGGCCAACATTTAGGCACGTACTCTGTATGCATATTTACGAGATATAGTCCTGCTTGTATTAACCACTTAAAACAGGAATTATCATTTGACTACTGCGTGTTTATTTACCATTACCTTAAGCAGTATAATAATACTCAGGCATAGAGACGTTTATTTTAATTAACACTAACTCGCTGTTAAATTTCCCGTTTTCTTCAAGGTCACACTGTTACACTGGTCGAGTACCGTTCACTGATGGCAGCAGCAGACAGCGATAGAGACTCATTCTTTGTACTGGCATACATGGGTCCTTCCTGAACAGTCTTCCACAAGAGAAAGTTGTACATTAGGGAACAATCAATCTTCACAGGTAGATTAATTTGACAAACTCGACACTCGAAAATGGGAAAACAGAGGTCCAAGAAATAACTGAGGCATTCAGACCAAAGTACACTTTCATCCTCTAAATGGAGACTCTGCATCATATCGTATGGAATCATCTAATTTAATAAGTTTTGATGCCAGTTAAGTTATTATAAAATTTTATTATCGGGTTTACCAATGAAAGTTCCAGCCCACCGAAATGATGGCCTTCTTCTGGAAATTCTCTGCAGACACTGCCTCTTGCAAATTATTTTCCCCCTCAGCTTCTCGATGCTCGATGAGGAGGACCGCAGGTTATTTTTGCTGCTCGATCTGGAAAATTGCTGTTTCTGTAACATTAAATGAGGAAAGAAAAACATGTTTCCATATATATCACCAATAGAACGTGCAAATATTCCCAGCTGCTCCAGAAGCTCAAAACATGTTTACATCTCCAAGGTTCAAATGGCTCTGAGCACTATGGGACTTAACATCTGTGGTCATCAGTCCCCTAGAACTTCGAACTACTTAAACCTAACTAACCTAAGGACAGCACACACATCCATGCCCGAGGCAGGATTCGAACCTGCGACCGTAGCAGTCACGCGGTTCCAGACTGCGCGCCTAGAACCGCTAGACCACCGCGGCCGGCTTACATCTCCAAGGATCAAGCAAGAATGACTTCTGCGAGATGAGGCTGCACCTTTTTTACCCTCTGAATACTTTCGAATACTTCTCAATACTTCTGAAAGAATGTGGAAAGACGTGCATTCATTCTTATTCATAATGCATTGCTGATAGACTGTTTTCTGTACTAATTACTAGGATGAGAGCAACGGTTTTCTTCTTTTTTTTGTTTTAATTTTCACATTCAGTTCAAGTCTCAATGATATAGGCATGTCGCCTTTCTTTTCCCTCCATGATTGCAGTTCTCTAAAGCATGGGCCAGGAGTTTGAACGCTATGTAGAAGCCAAAGTAGACGCTACTCTGATTTTTACAAGTTGCAGTACCAAATCTGAAGTTTCCACACACACATTTGGTTCTGCAAAGACGTCTCTCAGACGAAACTCGGACCGAATTGTGGCTGATCAGGAGCCGACACTATAAGTTAGGACTGCCAGCTAGAACGCCAAATCTCGTCCCCTTTTCTCAAGAGACTAGGTAACGTGGCAGTTGCTGCAATTGGGTGGAATCAAGATGTTGCTGAACTTGGAATGGTGAGCGTGCGTAATCTCGTTGAATACCAGATTCGTTTAGTTACGATGCATTTAGAGCGTCAGTTGGTCAGTTACTTAGCAAGCATTCGTATTTTTCATTTCTGTGCAATTCTTCCCCGTAAATTCAACGATTTCTTGTTGATTCTGGACCTATAACAATACCTCTGTCTGTTAAGTAGTTCAAGAGCCGGACACAGCGGTTGTTGACCTTTGAGTAGAAATTTCTGATCTTAAAGTTTTGTACTGCCTTCACCGTCACTTCCTATACATTTTCGTCACATGCATGTGGAACCAATATTATATAAAAGATAGCTTTTGTGAGACAGATCAGTGTTCCTTTGTGTTATAGCATGGACCTCATGATGAGTGGAAGGCCTTCAATTAAATTAATGTCGTAGTAACTGCTTGCCCTATATTTCTCCAACAAAAAGCCGGTTCATGGGTTTTATCAAGAATTCTTTAATATGTGGGTGGGAGGCCACTCTGCCACATTACTATTATTTTACCGATCATGTAGAACTCGCCTTTTCCATTGCTAGGGCTCGGTTAGTTTTCTGAGATCTCTTTCGACCATTACTCTTACAGAACTGCTGACAGTCATATCAGATACTTCCCTTAAACCGAGCTAGGTGGCGCAGTGGTTAGCACACTGGAGTCGCATTCGGGAAGACGACGGTTCAAACCCATGTCTGGCCTTTCCGATTTAGGTTTTCCGTGATTATCCTAAATCTCTTCAAAAAAAGGCTGAGATGGTTCCTTTGAAAGGGTATTTATTTCCCATTCATCCCTCATCCGATGGGACCAATGACCTCGCAGTGTGGTCCCGTCCTCCAAATCAACCAAACAAGTTCAATTGTGAATAAGGGAAATGTCGTCACTCACTGTTCCTAATGAGTAGAAATCCCATTCAACGTGATGAAAGTTGTTTCTCTTTTTTTGAGTAGGCTGTAATAAGTGTTAGAATTATAGAGCCATAAGCTTTTATAGAGGGAGTTTCCTTAAGTGAGATGCATGAAATCACCAACGATTATCAGCTGTACTGCAAAAATAGGCACATCCTATTCAGTCTTCATAACTGTTAGGTACCATGTCCAAAATTTGGTTCAACTAGAAAAATGAAATATGAGCCCCCACTTTTCTATGGTGACCCAGCCAGCACCCCACTTAGGAATCCACCAACCATATGCTGCCAGAATATAATTTTTAGTAAGTCTAATTTTTTTCCTAACCTGCACATCTCCTTTCAAACATGTGATATGCAGTTCAGTTTGCATCTAGTGCACTGGCATTGCTAATTCAAAATTTTGTTTTATATTTAAGTGATTATTTTTGTGTTTCATTTGGGAGGAGTAATTTCTTTATCTGTTTGCAGTACAACAAACATATTTTATTGGGATCATAATTTATGTGTGCCATTGAAATTAGGGGAAATGCATGAGGTCAGTTGCTTATGTCAACCACGGACGCTACATTGTTACCGATTCAGATGCAAGACAGCTGCTGGAGTCTCACAACACACGCACAACCATGGGTGAGGTTAGTGCACTAGGCTTAAGGACGGCAGAAATCGCCATACCGTTAGTTGGCTCAATAGAGCGAGTGTGTAGCGATCCTACTGCAGGAAAAAGCGCATGAAGTAGGCCAACTAAACGCCCCTCTGCTGCCACAGGAGACGACGGTGACTGTCGGCATGTACACTCAACTCATGCTGGTAGAAACAGAGATCCTTGAATGCTCAACCACCGGAGAGACACGTACTGCTAGCCATAAAGCAAGGCCGGCCTTCTACCTGTTGGGTTTGCAGCTGTTAATTACGCAGGAACTTGCTGGACTGGACGTTGTTATGGACTTAGTAAAAACTGATTAGAAAGGTGAGAAGGCTGCAACATCAAATCTCGAGGAGAAAATAGAGACTCAGAAAACTAGGTTAAACTCATTTATAGCTGGGACCCAGAATGCGGCTACCGATCTCTGAAGGCGGTTGATGAGGTAAAGAAGGGAGTAGAAGCCGTAGAATCGTGGAAGGAAGATATCTGCAACCATATAGGAAAAGTAAATGAGGCTCAAATAGGTGTCAGTCATCGACTGGAAGAACGGATAAACGCTGGTGCAGAGATGGACAAAATTCGTGACTTGATAGCAGATATTAGTAGCGAAAACGTAGCGCTAATACAAGAAGTTTCTCAAAAGGTCTCTCGTAATGAGGAAAAGGTTAATCGGTTCACCGAGCAGCTGCAAACTTTGACAACGGAAATCGAACAACTGTCCGCAAGGAATAGTGAAGTCTCGGACTGAACTTAACCGCTAGCCAATAGTGATAGTGAGGGTCCTCCCTGTAACGTTTTAAGGAAATGCACACGGAAATTAACAGGGTGAACCGAGAAACAATGTATGAGTTTTGTCAGCTTAGTAGGCGAGAAAACGTGATGCATGGGAGGATTACAGCTGTAAATAGTTAAGATGGCGATGACTACATGTCAAAGTGAGTAAACGAGAGCGACTACAAATATTTTGAGGAGAGGTTATGTCGAACACGAGAATACAATCGGCCAGATGGCTGAACATACGATGAATTTTTCGTGCATTTGAGGAAGACGACAACCGAGGTTCTTCCTCTCAGTGCAGAAATAGCGTATTTTTTCCTGCCTGATCGGTCGAGATACATCCGCTTACATTTTCTGATCAACTGCAGAGCCCATTTCCGTCGACATCGAGCTCTGCTCCTAAGGCTATTTTCGTCTGTGAGCACCTTAGGATCGATTCCGCGGCACGCATGCGAATTTTAATCGAGATTGGTAGCCTTATAGTGATTTCTAAAAGGATTTTCTAAATGAACTTTGTACAAAGGCCGCTCAAGAGCACTAGAAGCTGGACATGATGATGAGCTAACCATTCGTGAAGACGAAACATCGGAGCCCCACCACATAAATCAAGTAATTTATACAGCGACGCATGACGAGTATGAGTTGATGAGAGTCTGCCTGAGAAAACTCCCTCAACGACCGCAACGTGACATTATGATTGCCCGGAGACGCGTGAGAGATATTAAATCACGAACTCACGTACTAGGTGGGCAGTGAAGAGTGTGGGTCTACGTAGACAGAGAGGAGAATACAGGTGCACGTGCACTCTTATTGGGACTGGGATTGGCAAACGCTGTGGCCTCAGCGGTAAGACAGCCAGCGGTGGAACAGAGGACCGCGCAGGAATAATTGGTAACCCCATAAGAGTTTCGATCAACAACGTTGATAGGAACAGAACGGAATGTCATGTAATAATGCTCCAGTGGATAACAGTGTCGAGATTAGTGTCTCTGACACCCAGCATAACGTGACGCGCGGTGAGAACAAGGACCACGCGCGCCACGGACTGGTAGAAGCCCGTTCGGGTACTTCCGGTTTGCATTTATGGGAACCCAGATTATAGCATTTGGACTCGCAAAGAATTAGAGAAGTCTAATTGCCGATGCACGAGAGTGTTTGTTTTATTTCTTACCTTGTTTGAACTGTCAGTAATAGAAATATAGGTGTTTGTTTTATTTCTTACCTTGTTTGAACTGTCAGTAATAGAAAGATAGGTGTTCAGTGCCTTCTCGAAGTAGGTAGATATGTGCCACTTACGAATGAAAACGTGAGTGAAGCGTGCTTGAAAGAGAAATTGCGACCAGTACTGCCCCTTCAGTTCACGACAATCAAAGGCACAATAGGAGACAAAACCGTGGAAGCCACTAAGCATGTACTTATAGATTTTTATGCTAATCAGTGACACTCAGTGCCAACTTTCTAGCTGTGACCTCCATTTAGTGGACATGATACTCTGGCTAGACTTCATTATTCTCATGCTAGTCCGAATATGAACAGACGTTTTATGGAGATTATAGTAAGGGACAGTGTGGCAATACTATGTTATGAGGAGTGTTTGGATGGCAACACTATGGGGGCAGGGAGGGGGGGTGGCCAATCTATAGGATTTATGATTTATGAATGGGAACTTTCAGGAATAAATAACCCACGCCAGTTCAGGCCATTAGAGCTTATACTGGATCAGAAGGTTCATCACATTGAATCTCCCGAGTGTCAACAACAGATAAGAGGGCCGCTGACTTACCATAGAGAGGTTTCTTGGGAAATTTCTGGTATGATTAAGGATTTCTACACGAATTTAGCTTTAGACCAGACAGAACATTCTTTGTACCCCTTAATCAGTACCTCATAGAAGCTCATTTAGATTAATGAGTGACACAGCCCGCATCCTCGTTCTACAAAAACCCAATATATACTACAATGAAGCATGACGGCTTAATCCAGTTCCTCCTTGATCCACGGCAAATAGATATGCTCATCGCGACAGAGCCTGTTCGAGCAAAAGTGATGGACGAGCTGTTGCACAATTATCATGGTGTATAGCTTTTTACATCCGTCGAACTGCACAATGACTGCTGGCAAATTGGTTTGTACTCGGAGTGCCCCTGTGCTTTACTGTGGTACAACCATTCCTACCAGTTCAGAAAATAGCCATTCGTGCCAAAGATCTTGTCGGAACCTTTCATATATGGTTTTCTTATTTTGATTCCTGAATAACTGAGGAGGAGGTTCATCCTCTACACCGATGATGTATTAACAGCAGAGAAATCTTGGGATGCACTTAATAAGACATTAGAACACCTTTAGACCAAATGCAGGAAACCTATATGTAAGAAAATCCAACTTCGGGTGTAGGGTGATAAACTTCCTCAGACATGTGATCTTGTACACAGGAATCCAATTGAATGCAGTAAAATTACAGGTCATACGAGAATGTGTTATTAAGGAAATGAATAAGAGTAAATTTTCATTGCCGCATTGCAGAAACTGGCACCAGAAATGGAATGAGTGCTTCGATTAATTGCAAGAGGTGATTCAGAACCTGTTCCACGATTCCATGGATGGGATTTCTATTCTTGTACTTCAGAGTAGGTTTCTCACCAGTCGAATTCAGGAATTATTTAACTTTCCCCCTACAATATGCGTTTGATGCACAGAGGTGGTGTGGACTGTAATAGAGCTGATGTGGAAGCATACCCAGAATAGGAAGAACAAAATTAGGGCAATTAACTTGGTAGTAGGGCAAAATGTTTTTCTAAAATTCCACAAGCTACAACAGAAGCACAAGTATCTTTGCATGAGGTTATTTAATGTATTTTGTGGTCCGTTTAGAACCCATAAAATTGTCCAAAAGGTGGAGGAGCGTAAAACATCGAAGCAAACATGCTCAAACGATATGCATTATATAACAAAAATTGAAGAAATTTAAACAGCTGTGAACAAGGTAATTGTACCGATGAATAGCAAATTCTCAGAGGTGTAATTACGATAATAATATTAATACTTATATTGCTTAGTGCTACATGTTGTCATATTACCTATGTTAATTCAATAGTTAAAAGTTTTCTGAAACTTTTTGTATTGGTGAACTTAGTTTTTGCTGTGGGTTGCTCTTCTGGTGAAGGCTGAAGAGCCATGACTCTTGAGGAGAAGCGTAATGGAGTAGGAACTTATAGCTAATTGCAAAGGTAATTTGTGCTATTAATTTGGGATATTGCAGTGCCTGTAGTGTTCATAATTCTGATGCAATGCTACTTTGGACATGTCTGAACGAACAGCCACAGTACCAACTACAGCTGTTATGCAATACATGAAATATACTCGAACCTGCAAACATGAACAACTTTCATCTGTGAAATGGAGTGACAAAAACAGCAGATAAACACTTAGGCTACTACCCCAAACTTTTGATGGGCCCCCAATTTCCATCTACTACCACCAATCGTTCCTACCATTTAACTCAACCAATTTTATTCAATTAAACAAATAAATGGAATCAAATTTTATGAACAAAACTAAATAAAACAATTTAACTGAATATGCACATGATTTGACAATCAGAAAAATTAAAAGTCTTAACTGAACATGAAAATGACTGAGAATCAGTTAAATATAAATTCTATCTGAAAAAAATTTAACTAAATCTCCCAGACGAAAAAATTTTAAAAATTTTATAGTAAATTTTAAATATATAACCTCAATAATTTTTTAAAACATAAATTCCAATAGAAATACAATCCTATAGAACCTAAATATTTTTTTCCATTTTTTAAAAATCAAATGAATTGTGGTTTTATAAATTGGCTGCCAATTTTAGTATTCAAATATTTATTTCTTCATTTTTATCATTTAATACTGTTTATCTTATAAATTAGAGCAAATAGAATATGACGTTTGTGTGGAATGAATTTAAATCTAACAAAAAGATTTTGTTGAAAAAATTTTAAACAGACGAGAAAGAAGTTATATGCATTAAGTGCACATACTATTTGAAACCATCTTAAATTACAGAAGTTTTAAAAAAACAGTTAAATGTAAACATCGTTGTGAATTTTTAAGAGCAACTTATGTAACGGAAGCAGATGTAGAGATATGGGAACTTAATCCTATGTCACTTAAAGAATTTGTAGATTCCATATAAAACTTCTTACTATTTATCTCCTTTATGATCACATTCATGGTGAGTTATTATATAATATTTGATAAGAAACAATTTAATACATTCATTAGACTTATACTATACTAATAAATTAAAGATTATGTTTGTGGTTACATACTATACTTGAACGTTTCTTACTCAATAACCAAAAAATCTACATTTACATATTTCAAAAACAGAGAGTACAATAAAAGCTGTTATTATGTTTACATAATTGTTTTAAAGACTTTCTAAATATGAATTTTATTTTTGCATTAGAATACATAGAATAGTCGTTTAATGTTATTTATTAAATGTTATAATTTATTATATGCAATATATATATATATATATATATATATATATATATATATAATTTGGATAAAGTAGTTTAACTTATTATGATTAACATAGAATATCTTAGTATTTCTAAATCTTGTTTCAACTTTACTTTTTTATTTGTTTGTGTATATATATATATATATATATATATATATATATATATATATATATATATATATATATATATATATATATATATAAAAGTAAGTAAAGTTGAAACAAGATTTAGAAATTATAAGATATTGTTTGTGTATATATATATATATATATATATATATATACACAAACAAATGAAAATAAGTAAAGTTGAAACAAGATTTAGAAATTCTAAGATATTCTGTGTTAATCATAATAAGTTAAATTACTTTATCCAAAGAAAATTATATAACTTCAAGTATGCATAGTAATTTAACCATTAAGGTTAACACATGCTATTTTTCTTTGAGTTAAATTATAACAAAAAGAGAATAACTAGTAACAAAATTGTGGTTATTTGTAGTAACATCTGCTCTGATATTGTTACCCATTTAAAATCATGAAATGAATCGTAAGCTATCAAAATTTATTTAGTTAATCTAAATTCCACATTCTTCATGGAAAATTTCATTCCTCCTAAATTTTAGATAAATAATTTGTAATTGAGTGCTATCAACATGAAAACGAAGAATCAAAGAAATAATTATTTTTGCTCTGTTTAAAACTAAGAAAACGAATTATGGGGTATCAAACTCTGCTGAATTAAAGTGATTTGTTATATGTAATTCAAAATTATTTTTATTAATCAACCAAGAGATTTCAGTAGTTTGTAGTTCATACAAATATATGGTATTTCCAATATCTGCTGATAGTGTAGCACTTCAAAATTAACAATAGTCACTCTAGTTTATATACTATCTACTACAATTTTAGCTGCTTTTAGCAGAGTGTTTTTTTTTTTTTTTTTTGCCAGTGTCGCTCCAATCTGCTCAGCTCAGCACTGAATCAGAACCCCGTGAAAATTATAGTTAGATGAGGTTTCCATGTTACTTCATAATAATCATTAAAATCATTCATATATTTCTAAAGGAAAAAGTGTTTCATACTTTATATTTTTAATTTTTCCAGTATTTACAATAGTCACTGTATATAACTATTCTCAGGAGAGAAAAAGGTAAATGTAATATAAATGATGGAGAAATGAAAGAATGCAATGTCATTTATAAAATACTGTTTCAAATTTTAGAATTACAAAATAAAATATTTTTTCAACATTAATATCAATTTTTTTTCTTAGCTGAGGTATGAGCCTCAATAATTTTAAAACTCATAAACAGTTCAGCAATCTCCAATTATTATATTAACTTCAATAAATGGTGAATAATGCTTAATTTTATATTTTGAATAATTTCTTTAAAATCTGTATTATAACCTTGCCATTTTTTCTTGGATGTATAGTTGTTTCATTCTTTTCAAAGACATAGTCTACTTGTAATTGTGTGTTTCTAACAACTTAATTTTTAAATTCTGTTTCATTACAATTTCTAATAAATAGGTACTTAACTATTTTCAATATTAGTATCGTGATCTTATGTAACATACTCTGCTTTAGATGATGCTAAAATATTGCCTTGATATTTCTTGGAGAAAGCATCATAGCCATTCAAAGGTTTACCTACATCAGCCATTCTTCTACCATAAACATAAATGTTACCATTATTTACACCAAAGTTCTTGCACAAATCGTAATTCATTTGTTTCATAAAATCTTCTATTGCTTGATCTAATACATGTTTATTAGGCTGTGATTCTGTGTCTTTATTGACATACAATTATAGTTCATTATTTATTTTTGATTCTATATCTCTTAAATTACATTTATATTAACGATTGATGCTTAAATTTTTATAATGCTTCATAACTTTTTTTCATTTTCCTGCAAAAATGTCCATTTATTGACTACTAAACAGAACTAAAGTTGTAATTGCTTGACAAAAGTTTTAAAAGAAATACACACAAATGATTTCAAATATGTTCTGCAATTTTTTTATTTTCTTAACATTAAAATATAAATAATATTTCACAAATAAATAATTAATTAATGTAGTATATTCCCACATAACAGCCCACAAAATATGTTGTATTACTTGCTTTAAAAGAGAAGGTCCATTGATAGCCTATATTATAAGAAGTATCTACATTTAATTTAATAGTGTTAAAAAATTTAGATTTGTTTTGTAATCAAATCAGTCGAAAAAATGAACATAAAGTATGTAATTTTTAGTTGCTTGGCAATAGATTTTATTTGAAAATTAGGTAAGATTTATTATATTCCCGATTATTTTTTGGAAACTTCTTGTTCCTGAATTTTCTATCTAATGCCTTTCTTCCCTAATACTAAATTAGGTGTTTTTTGTCTTGCTAATAACTTATTACCTTCCTTTTAATGTGTAACTGTGTTTGTATCAGAAGCTGCTCTCCCAGATAACGGAAACAGCCACTGCTAAATAAAACAATGCTGCCAATTATAAAGGAAGGAATCATCCTACAAATGTCCTTTTCAGTAACATAGTCAGTAATTGTTTTCCAACAGGTCTACCAAGCGTTAACAAGTAAATTTCGTCTGATCCTTTCATCTCCATATGTTTTATGAGCATCAGCAAAAAATTTATCATACTATTTCATTGTTTATTACCTTGTTTCTAATTTTACTATTCATGGTTTAGTTTTACCACTTGGCATTTTCAAACAGTCAATTATAAAAGAATTTCTTCATCTAGACTACAAGTTTATAACGATCTATTAAAATAAATATACAAAAAGTACTAAGGTATTGTTTTTTACAATTTACAAAAAAAAATTATTAAAGAGTCTCTCGCTAATGTTTTCTCTAGTTTAGCCACTTAATGACAATAATTATAACCAAGAATAATCATTTGGAAAGTTAATTTATTAATTATCATTTTATCTAAGCATTTTCTATATTTTTCTGGTTTCCAAAAGGTATTTGGCAAATTACTGAAATATCAAATAAAATTAGGCATAACATTTGTATTACTAACAGTAAAATCAATCAATATATATGCTAACACCTGGTTCGTTTTTCATTATACTGACTTTTATTTACAGCTAATACTGTCCCTGAATTACTGCTAATCTATCGATTAAATCTCTAACCTCATAATTCCAAATATACTGTTGTCATTCCTGTCTTTATTACATTAAAATCCATCAAATAGTATGTCAATCACACTAATAATTTTGGAAACTAAGATGCTACAATTAATTTTAAGATTACTGTATTTTATGGTACTACTTGTTGGTGTTTTGTTAGATTTTTATAAGAATATTTTGATCTTGACTGGAATAATTATCTGTATAATTCGATAAATTAGCACAATCATTATTCTATCTGTAGCATCCTATGCTCTACAGCTGCTAATTTATATGCATCAAATTTTACTGGTAATAAAGCTACAAATTTAAATGTGCAAGCAGGTCCTACTATCAAATTTCGATCTGCACTATAGATGATATAGCATAACTTATTCTAACTTACATCTATTTTTCTAATATTAGGTTCCTCGTGTTTTAACTTTTTTTTATGTCATCCTCATATTTCTTCAACGCATCTTATAACTCTGTTCACTGAACAAATATTTCTCTAATCACTATCCTTGTGCTTAAATTCGGCTATGTTGCTAAATTCTTCTAATAATGGCCCTAAGTAGCCATTTCTCATTCAAATTCTCTACTTCACTCTATAGCGTTCCATACAATGTCACCTAAACATTCGATTCCTTCTTAAACTTTTTATTTTGCATCAACAACTGGTTGACTTTTTAATTTTTCATTTTCTTTTCTTCATCGTTTTCTGGATTTTTGAAATTCTTCTTTCAATCGTTGTTGAATCTTTGTAATTCATTTAGCCTTTTAATCCAGATCTGTGGCATATATTATAAATATTTTGCTTGGGTTAAATGTAGTAATAAATTATTTTTTTACGTTTTATTTCTGGTATGTTTACATTTCATGTTTTATATATTTTAAAACTATTTTTTATTTATGAGTTTAGTTCATTAATTTTTCTTGTCATGTCAGTTGTAAAAACTATTATATTTATTCCAATACTTAGTACATACTTCCTTGAAATCAGCAGATATAAAATCACCACCAACAAACTCATGGTATATAGAACTGAAATTTGTATCATCTTCTCTAAAAATATAATATTTTCTCTAATGATTTATGGAAACATGAGTGCTATACAAAAACCATTTACTTTTTATGTCTATATTTAGTAAAATATTACTTAACTTCATCTTGACTGTCAAGAATGAAGCTGCTGGATAATAGTAATGAACTATCTTGATAATCTCCTAATGGTATAACTTCTTCGTTGTTTTCTATAAAAGGAGCATTTCTTACATTGTTTTTAATGTTAAAATTTTGTTCCCTTTATTACACATTCTTGATATTTTGAAGATCTCTAAATTTAGAAAATATAAATAAATGAATACTTTTATTCCATTTCAACCATCCTGTATCTAAAATGCAATTATCAATCATTATAGTGGCTTTCCCACTTTCCCATTCACAATCACATTCACTTGGCTCTACAATAGCACATTAAATAGAATTAGACAAGGGCATGCAATTTTTATGTCTCAATTTCTGTTCTGGTGTTCTTATATTTCATCCCAATCAGTTTCTATTTAATTAAAAGATTCTGTATAAATATCAAGTGAGAAACTTATCCCAGTTAAATAATGTTAAAATAACAAATGTAGGTCTTAAATCATCATTATTTGTTTGATGTACAACATGTGAATTCATGTCTTGATTACATTATTTGTATAGCTCTGTCAGAATTTTCATCTAAATTTTGGTAATAATAACCCTCATTCTATTCTTTTCTTTTAAATGATGTACCCTAATTTCTTTCTTTCATTATATATGTACTATATGATCTTGAAATAATTGTATCACTTCTATTCTAATTTATATATTCTCTATGCACACAAATGTATGCTAAAACGTCATGTGTTATGTATTTTCTAAATTGTTTGGCTGCTTCTTTTTAGATTATGTAATAAATGCAAGCCAGACTGATTGAGAAATATGCCATTTCTTTCATTAGGTGATAGGGATAACTATAGCCCTCATTATATCACTCAGTATTTTTGCATCATGCACATCAATATTCTCTCCAATGGCCTTTTAAGTACGTCAGCATTCTAAATCTAATCAAAACCTTTTGTCATAGATTTTAAACTTGTTTATCATTATATTTAAGTTTGTTTTGACAAGGTCTATCAATGAATCCATTTACTAGAGGAACTAGCAATAAGATATTTTTAATGTTCTTTTTTATTTTTTATTTTTAATTTTTGTTAATTATTTTTGCTATTAAATTTTTCTAGATATGTTTAGGCCTCCAAATGGAACAAGTGAAAAAATTTGGGATTGAGAAATCAGTTGATTGCTTTACTTCAGAGAAATATACAAAATATGGTTATTGAACATTTTTATACCTTCTTTAAATGAATATCATAAAGAAATAAACAAAGAAAACCATTTTTCTTGTGTGAAAAAGAAAAGGATTGGAACTTTAATAGTGGTACTGTTCATTAACAAGCAATACAAAAGAGTTACTTTTTTGCATCAGTTACTGTCTTACAAAGTTGTCACCAGCACTGTGTAGAACCCATTGCCAGCAACATCGGAGGCATAGTATACCATTAGCAGAGCCTGTTTTGTTGATGGTGGAAATGGAGCCGTCTACTGCCTGTCAAATCTCTGAAAAAGTTCCTAAGCGAATGCCATGAAGTGGTTCCTTCGTCTTTCGAATCAAATCAAAGTCACAATGACTTAAGTCTAGGGAGTTTGGTGGATGGTACAGTACTTCCCAGTCCCATAGACTGAACAGAGCAACTACAGCTTGCACCATAAGTGCCTGCACATTGTCATGCAAAATGATGGGTAGGTTGCATTCCTCCATGGCAGGCCATCATTTCACAGTATTACTGTTCGTTTTTGGAGCATCACCTGCGACCACCTTTGCGACAAAAATGGCCAAACGTTCTGCACAACCCATGTATCATTTTACATGATAATGTGTGGGTGCATACAGAGCAAGCAGTGTTTGCTCTGTTCAGCTGATGGGACTGGGAAGTACTGTACCATATGCCATACACCCCAGACTTAAGTCCTTACGACTTTGATTTAATTCTGAAGATGAAATAACCACTTTGTGGTAATTGCCTTAGAACTGTTCGAGAGATTCGTCAGGCAGTAAAGTGTTCCATTTGCACCATCAACAGAAAAGGCTCTGATAATTGTATGCTACGCCTTCCTCATCACTGGCAATGGGTTCTACACAGTGTGGGTGACTACTTTGAAGGACAGTAACAGGTGCAAACATGTAACACATTTGTATTGGTTGTGAATATATAGTTTCTGCTGTTTAAGTTCCAACTCTCGTATGTTTCAAAATATTGTTACAAGGAACATTCAGAACAAATTACGTCTGGAGAACGCTCAGAAGTGTTATTAGCTATTAAAAAGGATGAAAACATACATGCCGAAAACATAAAATCAAAAAATGTATAAGCTGACAAAAAATTTACGATTTACGTTGTCTATATAAGATTCGAACATCTAAGGATGATTATTCAAGTAAAGAATATATTCTACATTATAAGAAAAACAAGAAAATTTATATTAATTCTTTATTCTAGTTTTATATTAAAAGTTTATTTATATAATTATCAGCATCAGCTAATTAATTAATTTATATTGTAGCAATTCTAGTTTTTTAAAATACACCTTTTAGTGTTGTACGGGCTTAAGCTTCTTTATGAATCTCAAAAGCATAAATTTCATCTTTAAAGCTTTCTGTTCTCTTCATAGTTCCATATTTTGTTGTTAACAGGTAAATAAAGAAATTTTACACCCTTCTATACCTATTATATTTTTACAATGGACTTCTATAATACTTTCCTTTTCCTTCTAATCTATGTTATAATCATACATTTTAGTTCTTTCACTATTTTACAATTACAGTCATATTCCATATTTCCTAACACTTTTTATTGAGTTGCGATCTATTAAAAATACTACCCCTGAATAATTACTAGTATTAAAATAGTCAATCATTGATTTTATATTTTCATGAATGTCTTGAGCTCATACACTTCTTAAGTTCAGGTTCCTGATAACAAAGTTCAGTATTCTCTCCAAATTTTGGTTTAAGAATATTGTAGTGGATATTATACATAAGCTCTTTGGATAGTTCAAGTATACTCATTCTTAAATAAACTGGTTTATTAACTAACATTGCAGTTTTATTCATACTGATTGCAACAGGTTTTTAATTAGTTATTGGCCTTTCTTTGCAGTTTGCTTTCATCCCTAATTAATTGCTTTTTTCTAAGTTTAACATTAATTTCACTATTATTGTTTGTTCTATTTTCCATTCTTTTCCAGAGAAATGAATTGTTTTACAAACCTGCAGAACTCATTTTCAAAATTATTTTCTGCTTTAGTTATTCATTTCGGTATTTAGATCTGTATAGTCTTTTAACCAGTAAGATTTCTTTAAATTTTGAAACTTTAAAAAGTTTTGTTGTTTTCATTCCTAGAGATAAATATAGTTTGTGATTTCTGCTTTGAACAACATAACTAAATTTATTATCTGAAGTAGTTAAACTATTTTTTAAGTTCCTGGCACAAATTTACACTCAGTTGGAAGAGGTAAAGCCTTTATTCATCATTAAATTTTTTGGGGTTTTCTAAATCAAGAACTTCTTGCTGGGTTATAATTGTGTGCTAGACCAAGACACAAACTGGGAAACTTTGCCATTCGTGGGAAAGTTCTCTACTGACTGTGCTACTCATGTACGACTAATAACCTGTATTACATCCTTACTTCTGCCAGTACTTCACCTCTTATCCTAAAAACTTTTACATAAAGAGTATAGCCAATTTTGTAAGTGCCTGAAATATCTCTTTCCTTTTAGAATCATACAAATTTGGTTCAATCCATTCAGAAAGTTCTTAACATAGGTACTATGTAATGGCATAACCATTTAAATTACTTCTGTCTAAACATATTAAATATCTGGTATTAGATTTATATCATATTCTTTTAAATATTCATTATTTACTTTAACATAGCCTTTACACCATGGTGTTGCACCACGTATCATTCATTCTTCTAACACTAAAATCGTATCACAATAGTGTAATAATACAGTGACTGGTCAGTCATTTTAAACATTTAATCAAAAGATGAACAAGGTGGAGTAAAATACTAAAATGGTCTAAATCAAAGCTTCTATACATGCTTTTACAATTATTGAGCAACATCACTAATAATGTAAATGTAAATGTCGTGTGACTAGGGCGTCCCGTCAGGTAGACCATTCGCCTGGTGCAAGTCTTTCGATTTGACGCCACTTTGGCGACCTGCGCGTCGATGGGGATGAAATGATGATGAAGAACACACAGTCATCACGAGGCAGAGAAAATCCCTGACCCCACTGGCAATCGAAATCGGGAACCCGCGCACGCAAAGCGAGAACGCTACCGCAAGACCATGAGCTGTGGAGATCACTAGTAATAAAACATCAGTTTTTTAATATAGCTCATAATATTCCCCACGTTTTTAATATTTGGTTTTTTCTCTTACTAGTTTAGCATGTTTATGATCTTCACAAATATCACACTCATTTAATTTATTGTAATTTCTTCTACTGGTGGTAATTTATTCTTCTTTCTACAGCATATAGTCACTAGGACACATTCATTTTTAGCTGCTAAATTTATTGCACATTCCAGGTAAAATATTTATGTATATTTCATTTGTTTCTTCTTAACATGGAAGAGGTATGTAATGAATTGAAGAAAGCTATTTAAGTGCATTAGTAAATCTTATTTTTTAATATTTTGTTTGTTATTAAAGCTATAATATCTATTTCCAATACTGAGCAATAAACCTGTTTCATTTTTATCTTAACCCAGTTTCTTTACAAAGAAATCAGTTTCATACCATGATAAATTATAATTAAATTGGTGCTAAATTTCAGTATTTTCGTTTTGGGTTACAATTGTTACATAATGTATTTGTATATTTCTTCTTAATTGATCATGACAATGAAGTTTTTCATTATTTTTCTGTAGAACATATTATACACTATGAACAAATTTTGCATTTTTTTGTGTGGGTTGTCACTCAGAGGTCGTCTTTATGATAAATTTCCCCAATCTGATTAACTTCTTTAGTCATACATTCAATGAACTTTTATGATAGTTGGGTCCTGCAAATACATCTTGATCTCTAAAGTGTTCATTTTGATTTTCAATATAATAACAAATACAGATAGGTATATGTTTTGCTGTTTTACATTATAATATGGGATATGAAAATTTTATTTTATTTAAATTTGATTTATTTGTTGAGTCCTTTGTTTATATGCACCTTTTAAATTTTATCTATAGCAGCTATTATAAATAACATCAGCTGTTAATTTATATATTCTGTAATTAATTTTAAGGACAAGTTTCCAGAATCTGTACATATAACAAAAGGAACATTTTGAATATAATTATTAAATTTTATGTATTCACCATTCTCTAGTAATTCCCGTTTTAGTGGATTACTAATTAAACAGTTTTTTGAGAGATCCTCTAAGTTTCTTTATAATTAAATTTAATCGACATAATGATAAACTAATTTTGATTTCTTATGCTTTGGTATTAGAGCAAGACCTGTACAGATAAATCTTTTATCAAAAAGCAGGGTAAAATTATTGTTCTTTAAAACGTAAAAAATAAGTATATTTTTCTTTTTTAGATTTTGTAATTTTTAATATGTATACTCATAACGTTTTCTTCAAATAAATACACATTAACACATATATTTACTTCAGTCTCAAGTTTTGGATTTGAACTTCCAGTAGGATATTAATTTTTCTTCAAAAATTAAACATTATTAGGTATAATAACATGTTTGCTATCTGTTGTACATTTTTTCGGTTTACAGGATTTAATGCTAAAAACACAGAACGTAGAAAATATTTTCCATTTTTACTTAGAACGATAAGTCCAGCAGATTTTCCTTCTCTCTTTTCTTGGTAAGACAGAATATGATGAACCATTTAATGGATGATATTTATTATATCTTGATTATACTTGAATAATTTTCTTTGATGTACATCCATTAACATAAATTTTAAAATTAGAGATTTGGACTAAAATATTTTGTTCCAGTTTCTTAAAATTTTTCGATATATCTGTTTCTCTAGTAACCTAACAATTTTATGTCTGATGCCCAAATTCCATAACTTTAATTTTTATGTATGTTGTATACTCAGAATAAAATATAAACTTATTTTTAATCAATTCTCTAATTTTATGTTTCCTTTTATTGCTTTTCCTAATTTTAGTTTTGATGCATTTAAGAAATGGTTAATATTAACAGAGTATATATTGCATCTAAAATTATTCAACATAATTTTTTAAAATGGATTAGCAAGTAAATACTTCTCCATTGTTGACCTATTTTTCCCCAAAAATGTATTAGTATAAAACGGAAATATTTCTTTTACTGTTTTCCATATTAGAATAAGGTAATTCTTTCCAATTCTTTCTTACAATATTTCTCCAGTTGCTAAAGTGTTTCATTGTAAAATCAATTGTTGTAGCTTCCTTTAACTTAAAATATCCTCATAATTTATTACTTATACAACAGGTACAAAGCTAGAAATCAATAAATTAGTTTAGTTGCTCTCTCATTTATAAGAGAAAATCTGTTAAATTAAAAAATGAATAACTCATCACCTTACTTTTTTCAAAATGGAGGAATGAGTTGTGAATATTTCAGTGCTACGTATGTAAGAGATGATTTAGAGATAGAAAGTTTATCACATATTTGGAAAATGTTAAATAAAAAATTTATAATGTTTGGAAAAGATGAAACACAAATTGATATTTTTATTTGGTTAAATTTTTGATAATATATTTTCTAGTTTAAAAATTCTATATCACATTTATGCAAGGTGAATTCTATATCATGGAACGCATTGTGTTTATAATATCTTATTCTTCAAATTAATGAAATTAATATTTACTAATAATTTATTAGAGCTGTTTGCCAAACAAATTTATATTCCTTATTAAGCTCCAAGCAATATTTTGTTCTCAGTATCTAGTACATAAATATTCACAACCACTAATTTTACATGAAAACTTATGTCTAACTCATAATAGCATTTGAAATAATTGGAATTAAGTAGCCTCTTATGAAATGGATGCACTTATATATAGAAAACTATTCACAAATATTTATAAATTTTTGTTACCTAAATTTTTGTGTACAACTTCAACTTTTTCATGTGTGACAGTTTTCAATACTTTTATTCAATTAAAAATTTATAATTACCTGATTTTTCAATCATTGTGATATCTGGTTGGAACTGACTGTTTTTCTGGTTTTGAAATTATTGTTATACAGAGTTTAATTTACAATCTAACTGATATTTTATTTAGTTTTGCTCATGAAATTTGGTTTAATTTATTTTTTAAAGTACAAAAATGTTTAAATATAATGGGAAAAAAGATCCATCACAGTAGATGAAAAGTTGGGGCCCACTCCTGGATTGGTGTAGTGGTCCCACTCTTCATGCAAACTCTGTTTTCCAATTATAGCGAGCCTGTATCCATGTATGCATGTCCAAAGGAACACTGCATCCTAATTCTGAATAACACAGGCATTGAAATAATATATTTATCCATCAACACCACTTAAGCTACTTTCAATTAAATTGTCTCCCCTGCACATGAATGTACATAGTGGCTGTATGAGTACTGGTTGTTGGCACATGTTTGATAACATATGGACCTGGTTGTGAGTAATGCTGAGGTAGCCTAATGGTAAGGTGACTCCTACCAAGAAGTGGGAAATCTGGGTTCTTCGAGTATCTGTCTGGCATATATATTTATTTTTGATATTCCATTATATAGCTCTTAATTTTCCATACTTGCAACCGCAAATATATTTCACATGTTGATTTACAATCCAGGCACAGGAATGGACACACTGTGAGCATTTTTTTGATCAGTTTTTTTTCAAAAGAGGAAAATGCAGTGAAGTGTGGAATTGTTGAATGGAAAAGGGGTATTAATAGACAACTAACAAAACGACAAAGGTAGTGAGTAAGCCTGTTAACTGATGAGCGGATGAGTTCGCTACTATTCCTCAGTTCTAAGTTGTAAGTCTTATCAGTAAATGGAGAGAGAGTGTATGTTGTTATACATTTGCTGATATGGCATTTTATGTATGTTTCAGAAAGCTAACCTAAGTAGAATGAGGGGGATAACCCAGTATCTGTACTGAAGCTGCAGTAATCTTGAGACTAAAGCTGGGAATGAGTAGATTCCATGTTGACTTGCAGCAACCAATGTCAGCAGTAGTCCCAAGGATAGGCTAAGGAGATGGCCCTTAAGCAGAGAGCAAATAATATGAGACCAAAAATGGGATAATGATATAACTGTGATAGGAAATAAACAGGGAGTACAGTCCCTTAATATATCCTATACTTTACTTCTGTTTCAAGTATTACTATGACAACAGGTGCAGAATATTAGATATAGAGTCATGCTGACTAAAATGTTAACTAAATCATAGATAAGCTTTTAGGTTGTGTTACTACCTCAGTGTAATTATCACCTAGTTGTCCAATATGACATCACCTCTCACCTTTTACATGTTGTTTCCATAAGTTAACTGAGGTGGTGACTCACTATTTCAAAAGATAACACTCTCTAACGCATTTGTGTAAATAAGAACTGTGTGTCCAAATATTCTATTACTTTTACCCTGTTAATTCTGTCGGGCTACTACACTTTGTAAATTTTCAGCGCTCAAAGACTGGGTTTTCTGGTAAGTGTTCCCAATTCACATCGAACCATTGTAAACTGTTAAATGACTTGGGTTATGTTCCATGTAAATTCGTATAGCACCAAGCTTCCCACAGAGTTATGTTACGGTAAATTTATTTGTAATCATTGTAGTGTTGTTTCTTTTTCGTTAGATTATTGCTGCAGTCTTTTCAAAGGTCAGTGTATCGTCTTTAGATTATCATTATTGTGTAAGCTGCTATGATGTTCTGACAAAATGTTGCATGTCATCGGAGGAATGCACTGTGGACTGACGATGACAGACATGGAGTTAACGATGAGAGGGTTGTTCGGCGAGGGCCTAGGGCTGCCATCCCTGGTGACCATGAGACCATCAGGTAACATGCCGCCTCCTCTCCTCCCACAGCGGGCCGTGGTAGCTCATTGTGGCAACGCCCAGCAAGCGCGGCGGTGCAGGCGTATCTGTCCTCCGCCTGTTGCGAGAAGAGATCACGCCCCTGATCTATCAGCTAAGCACCTGTTCACTGTGCACACCACTGTAGTGACGCCCGCCGCACTACGTGCGCCCAGACGCAGTGCATGAGATCAAAGGGAAGGATTCTGTGGGGTCACCCAAGAGCCTGCCAACCTACGAGAGGCTGCCTGTAGCAAGAACACTGGGCGGACACTGAACGCTGCCAGTGCGTCACGCTCTCTGTCATTACGTCTTCAAAGAGGTTTCTATTAGAGGAGTAGCTAACCACCTACAGACATTGAGGTGTCACTTTATACTTTCCTGCGATTATGTAGCACTAAAACAGACGCTCTCCAGTTATGAAATTGTGCTTCTTGGAACGACTAAATGACAGTCTATAATGTTTTGATATTTGTGTGTAAAGATGAAGTCCATTATTTTCGCCCACCACTGCTATTGATGAGGGAGTGTTTATACCGCACAATAGTGAGTTCTCACAGAATAATTCTTGATGCTTAGTAAATGACAGCGCTGATCATTCGAGGGACAATGAATTTCTGAGGACTTCATGAAATTCTCGTGCACTAAAGGTAGAAAATCAACTCAATGCAGCTGTGTTTTTTATACCAACTGTGTAACACAGAAGGGAATGCTTTCCTATTATGAATCTCTGCTTTGTGTTGACAACTTAAATTATTTTATTGATTTTGATAATATTTTTGTTTGAAGGATGGATTATATTTCTCCTCTTTGGAATTGCTACAATTTTTGTGTTTATAGGTGGCAATGTGAAGTTTAGTTAAGCCTCAGCCCTTCTCTCAAATGAGTGTCACTGAAAACTTCTGCAAACCTTATCAAAACTGTCGAGTACTTGTGCTGATAGTCCATTAATTGATTTTGAACAAGCATGAACACTCCACTCAGTGGTGTGTTGTGATTGCATTTGCTGCTTGTGCTAATTAGCCAGCTGTGGAGGAGACCCTGTGACGATAATTCCGAATTGCTGTTATCATGATGAGCACGACACTGCTATTATTTCTTAGGCACACGGTGTTGTAGAGCTGGGAGAGGTTTGTCACCAATGGTGTAACAGACAATGAAGGGTAGTGACGGACAACTGGGCAGACTGTAATACCTGGACCTCCACGTTTCGACTGGGATGTTTCCACCCAATGAGAGCAGGTCAGCGAAACGGAACTTTTCAGTCCCGACACCTCAGACAATAGTTTGAATCTTCCTGTAACCTCAGACTCTTCGACTCAGAAATTAGGAATTCCTTGCAACCAGTGCAGTGCCCTACCGAGTGTTTCATTCCTTTTCTTCTGCTTATCTCTTCTTTGAGTGTGTTCATAGTTCAACAACAGTAAAGTGCGTACGCCATTCTGCATCTGATCATATTGAATCACGGAATTTGTTTTAATGTTTGTTGTTTTGGTGTGTTCTAGTCACATATTTGTGTCTTTGGCATATTGAATCTGGACATCTGTTCAGATATAAATTTATTTTAGTGTCTTCTGTACATATTTTTGTGTTTTAATCTTTAGATAATGATTCATTTCTGATTTTTCTTTTGTGCAAACGTATTCTGTGATTATGTTTACTAACTTCTGCGTACTACTGTCTTGACCTCGTCCGTGTTTCTGATTAACATTAACATGCGCAGAGTAATTTGTCATATTCATCATATATGAATTATACGTGACTGTATCATGTGTGTAGTGTATATTGCCTGTCTGGTGTTGTGCTGTAATAAAAGTTGAATAAGGTAGATTCCTATATGTTCACCTTACTTGCCTGAATTACATACTCACTAAAGAGTGGCATAAACAGTAAATACAACACTTCCATACAACTTTCATGCACGCCTTAATGAAGTTGTTCAGTAATTCCTTGAAACGTTCGTGTTTGGCCTCTAGTATACAGCTTTAACCTGTAGATGGCCATGATATTGGTCAGTAGGAAATCCGGCCTTTTTGTATTCAGATTAACTTACATTGTTTCGAGATTACCGTACGTCATTCATCGCCCTATGGAAAGAACATTTGTTGGTTCTTGCTTGAATTCCTCTTACCTTTCCCAGTGTATCCTGTCATTTCTCTATTAATGAAAGAAAAAAGAAAGAACGACAAGGGAAAAACAAGAAAGAACCAAAGGGGAGAACGAGGCCCAGACAAACAATAAAAAATAAGGAACCACATGGTGGATTCCATGCACAGATTTTTTGTCGCAAGGCATGTACGGGTACAAGAAGATTTTCTAAGACATCGTATTTTTCTACAATTCGATTCACTGTGAAAATATTCTTTCATAGGTCAGTGTGATGAAAAGCAAGCATCCATTCACATTCATTATGCACGCCTATCGTATTTCTTTAATCTTTTTTTCAGCAGTCTCCCTGGTGTAGCCATGATGGCTTTCTTTTCCACGTATGATCGTTGTTCACGGAAGTATGGACAAGCAGTATCAATGCTTTGTGGAGGCCAAAGTAGTCCCTTTTCTTATTCTCACAAATTACAGTACCAACTTCAAAGCCTCACTTCTCTCGCACACCTTTGGTGCTGTGAAGAGATTTCCCTGGCGAAACTCTGAACGATCTCTAGTTAACCACAAGTCGTCTCTCTAAGTTCGGGCTACAACTTAGAACGGCATTTAGTTAGCCGCCAGGTGTGGCCGAGCGGTTCTAGGCGCTTCAGTCCGGAATTGCTCTGCTGCTACAGTCGCAGGTTCGAATCCTGCCTCGGGCATGGATGTGTGTGATGTCCTTAGGTTAGTTAGGGTTAAGTAGTTCTAGGTCTAGGGGACTGATGACCTCAATTGTTAAGTCCCAAAGCGCTTAGAGACATTTGAACCATTTCAACGATTTGGCATTTAGTTCGCGGTAAAAACTGTACGTTGTGACTGGCTGGTTTAGAGATGCGCCATTTATTGCCCTCAACAGACTCATCTCTCCTCAGGAGACAAGGAAACAGAATAGTTAGTGCTAGCAGGTGGAAGGGAGCGTGTTCTCGATAAACACCAAATTCGTTTGAAACTTCCTGGAATATCAAAACTATTTTCCGGACCGAGACTCGAATTCAGGATCCTTGCTTTTTGCGGGCAAATGCTCTACTAGCTGATGATGTGGATTACCAACACAAGTGCAAGGATAGCGTACCAATAGGGACAAGGAAGGGAGCATGAAGGGCGCCTACAGAAATAACAATCATCCATTTATTGCACCATTACACACACACATCATGATATATGAGACATTATGACAAACAGTGTGCATAATGAAGGCCGCACAATTTTACCAATGTAAGAAATTAAAAGAATACTAGCACAAAATTAACTGAAGTGTCTTGAAGGAAATGTTTATGAGAAGAACACAACGGGGCCGCAAGGCAGGAGGCAACACAATACTTAACTCAGGTGCATAAAAGCAAACAACGGACATCAGGCCGCGCCAACAACGGACACATAAGGCACTCAACTACTCTCTCCATTGCGGTTCCGCGCGTTCCACCCAAGTAATAGCTACCTGAAACATTTTAATACTGGGAACAGTACACCAGTGATCATCAAATTTAAAAACAATAACATGGCATAAAAATGCAATAATTTAAGAAAATCACATATGAGTATGAGCTTAAGGTCTTTCGGTAATTAACAGATTACGGAAGGTAAAGGGGCATGTGCCACTATTAAATCTTGCATAAATACACTACTAAATTTTTCAGTACCCAAGTTGCAATTAAGGCAACAAGAATTAAATCATTTAAGTGATAATGTTACTTTAAAATAATAATAACATTAATTCATACAAAGAAAACCAAGAATGGCCCGATCAGTACTCCCCAGTGAAGCAGTTCACACAAATGCTACTCCACGGCTCCGAGCACACAGCCCCACACAAAATGCAACACAACCACAGCGACCCGGCGTACTACCAGAATCACCAGGCAGTAAACCAAAATCGTACTAAGCCAAAACAAGGACCAATCTTTAAAATAACGAGACCTAGCCCGGGCCGGACAACGGACCAAATCCCGGGAAATCCATAAGAAACCTCAGCCAACTTAATACCAAAACAACAATTTATGAACAATATGCAAAACACAAGACCTCTCAGTCCAAAGGCTTCCATTTAGTAGCGAAGGTGGCTCCAACTCGCCTGCTGAGGTGCCATGCGTCGTACGGAGTGCCGAATCAAGCATAACTTTCGTTGACGGAAAGCGGAAGCAACGCAAGACAAAATAAACTCCAATCTAACTGCGCAAGGCAAACTATAAGGAGTACCACTCGAAGACTATGCACTTGAAGATAAAACATAAAGCACCCAGACAGACGTGCCGCTGAACGACGCACTTCCATCACCAGCGTCTAGTAGAGTACGGAGAGCAACGTAGCCCATCGATATACATCCATGGGACAGTAAACGAGGACAGCAATCCCAGCGACGAAGAGACAGGAGGAAGAAATGACATCCCGCCGCACATACAACGTATTTCAAACTCAGGCTCGAAACTACGACAGGCGAGATTTAGCTCCCCTTACGAATCAATTCAAACGGCACACGACGGCCTTGTCCACACTATTAACCGTAAAATCACGGTCCGGTCTTCCCATCGGGCCCCACTCGGCGTCCAGAGGCAAACAACCCCAGCCGAGCCGAACTGTCTTCACGCCAAGGCAGCCACCTCTCACCTCCTCACACGCCTCCAGCTAACCCTGGCCAGCGATCACACACGGAAACAACCGCCTAAGGCCAAAGCGCCATCTGAGTGAAACTCAGCACCAAGAGCGATACGGACCTGGAAATAAGCGAGCGCCGTAACAGCTGATCTACTCTAACACGAGTCACGAAGCGTCGTCACAAGTTTACTTCCGGCAGCACCTCGTCTCCAACCTTTTCTTAACATTTTAGTAACATGCATGTGGAAATAATATTTAATTTTTTGTGACAGATGCCCATGTTCCTTTGTGGTTGGCCTTGAATTAAATTAACATCATACAACTGCTAGCACTGCCAGTTGTGTAACCTACATCTCTCAAACGAAAAACAATGTTATAGATTTTATGAAGATTTCCGGAATTTCCAGACGGAAGTCCACTTTGCCACATTACTGGTCTTGTACTGGTCTTTTCCCATGTTTATTATTCATTAGTAACGGTTCATAACGATAATTTCTTTGTCTTGTTGATTAATATGGTAGTTCCTTAGTCACAGAGATTAGGTCCCATGCTTCCTTTCCCATTACGTGTCCTTCGCTATTTTGGATAGGATACCCAGCTGAGATAATTTTTTCTGCCAAGAACTATGGTGTAAAATTGTAGTTAAATAGGCCTGAGTATCGAGATACTTCTGTGTTCGTATAAGACTAAATTTCCTTCGTAGTAAATCGGAATGTGATTTACATTCCTTCTCTACAAAAATCTCCTCCACATGAGAATAGATTAGCAAGACCCCTGTAGACGTTACTTTGCCAAGAAAATCCGTTAGTAAGTCAATGAATTACGTAGTCCGTTTTCGTACGATAGTATGGATCTGGTCTTTCCTGTTACTAGGACTCAATTAATTTTCTCGTATCAGCTTAGGCCTTTGCACTTACGGAACAGCTGACCGTCGTTTCAAATACTTCTTTTATGAATAAGGGAAATGTCGTGGCTTACTGCCAGTCATGAGTAAATGTTCCACTTGATGCGCCGGCCGAAGGGGCCGAGCGGTTCTAGGCGCTACACTCTGGAACCGCACGATCGCTACGATCTCAGGTTCGAATCCTGCCTCACGCATGGATGTGTGTGATGTCCTTATGTTAGTTAGGTTTAAGTAGTTCTATGTTCTAGGGGGCTGATGACCTCAGCTGTTGAGTCCAGTAGCACTCAGAGCCATTTGAACACCTCCCCTTGAACCGCTTCATCAGTGTCAAGGTGAAGTAATCGAAGTTGTTCTTCAATTTCTCCAAACACGTGACATTCGGATAGGGCCACGTGGGTACAGTTGGAAGATGATCGATGATAGTGAACGTAAAGCGTCGGACTGTTACAGACATCGTATTGTAGATGCACGGTCTGGTATAGTCATGCTGAAGTGTAGACCAACTCTTTGAATTTGAAACTCATTTACAACACCCTGTATCGCGTGCATCGTCATATTTACGTTATACACTACCGTGTTACATACTACAATTCGGAACCCCCTAGCAGCAGAGGCTGTAAATATGCAGCCATGAAGAATAAAGATATAGAATATTAATATCGTTTATTTCAATTAAAGATGTTTAAGAGTTTTCACAAAAATGAAAAATTGGAGGCGTTACTAACCAGCACTCCGTCGTACCTACCACACTGAAATGCAATGCACACACCAAGAATTCCTGAGAGAGATACCAACTACATCACGATGATGCAAAACACGTATCGTGTGAGACATCATGAGTATCGTGAATATTCCTCTATCTTGCGCCCCTCTTGCGTTAATTCCGCTCTTTTAAGGTGCGTTATAATGCTTCACAAAGTTTGGTATTCTGTGGCTGCGAGCCTGTGTATTCTTGCTTGAAGATAAGATAACGCATGCATTCCTAGAAGATAGTTCAAGGTTTAATATGTGAGCCCTTTTGGATTGGTTCGTGCGACAGCAAACATTGTAAGATTAGGATGTGTGGAAATTGCTGCTCAACAATTTGTAGGTGAAAAAGCTGGACTTCATCTCATTGCTAAAAGTAGTTTTTCTTTAACCCTCAAGACTGCAAAAAAGTGTAGTAGTTGCATTAATTTCCGAATTTTCAAAAATAGCGATTTTTGATGATTCCAAGACATTTCTCTTCTTTGAGCTACTCACTCCAGAACTATCTACCTCAGACAAAGTGAGGGGTACAGGGTGTTGAACCCAAGTCCTTCAACATCTAAGGCAATTCGGCTAAAATTTTCGGCTACTGAAGTGGTAGATTTTACTACATCAGTACAAAAACATGATAAACCCTTGTCTCTCGGTGAAGTGCTTACTTTAATCAGGCAACAACGCTGTAATATGAACGAAAGCAGTAACGTATGAACAAGATTACTGTCTTTCTTTCCACTCTATAACAATGAGATTCGTAATAATTCTCGGTGCACTTTAAATTTGATGTTGCACACAGAGAACAAGAGCTTGGTGGAGTGGAGAGGGCCGGCCAGGGTGGCCGAGCGGTTCTAGGCGCTACAGTCTGGAACCGCTCGACCGCTACGGTCGCAGGTTCGAATCCTGCCTCGGGCATGGATGTGTGTGATGTCCTGGTTAGTTAGGTTTAAGTAGTTCTAAGTTCTAGGGGACTGATGACCTCAGAAGTTAAGTCCCATAGTGCTCAGAGCCGTTTTTGAGTGGAGAGGTCCTTTTATTTTCATTCCCCTTCTGATTTGAAAGGAATAGTAACAAGAAGAAGAAAAATGGGTTAAAGCAACATGCTCTCCAATATCTTAGTCATATATGCACCTGGCGATAGGAATTCAAGCGCACAGATTGCGTTTTTTATGATTTTCCTGTTTTTATAGCAGAAAAACCTGTTTATGCTCTGTCCCACATTTCTGTAATAAAAGTCGTACCTCTATCATTAGTGAATGAATATGAGGGTAGGTTCTTCCAGGATTACTAGGAAGAAGAGTGAGCACATATTTGTTTTATAAAGACTGGACAGTCGTTCTAGTATCAACTTATAGGAGATTGTAACACATATACATGCCGTCAGATTCCCACCCGTTCTCTCTGTATAATGCAGTCTGCACATCCAATCCATGGTTAACAGCAGTCAGTTGTTTCTCTCACGAAAATTGAATATGTTAAGAGTTTTATAACAAGGTAAACTTTTTGATAGAAAGTAATTATTCACATCTTTGACCTTGGGGTCAAAACTATTAAAAAAAAACACTTACGCCAGAGCTATCTATGTGCATACAGTTTTGCATATTAGGCATTAGGCGTTATGCATCACGTATTAGGTGTTAAGCAGCAGCATCTTACTGAACGTTCGATAGTATTCTGACGGAATATTAGAGTCACATACTGGAATGGGGGAGAGGGTAAGAGGAACTGCACATTATAATATTGTTGCATCAAGACATTATGATTCAGGCATTAGGAATTAAAGGTAATCTTTGTAATGCTGTGTGCATTATTCTACACACACAGCTACTGTGACAGTTTGATACAGTTTGAATTGTAATTTGATACTGTTGAGGGGGCAATCTGACAGAACTTGCGGCAAGTTGATACACTTTAGGAGAAGACGATAGGGTTTGATGGGTTATTACGTACACTTTTTCGGCAGCTTGATACACTTATTCAGTTCACAGAATTTGATGGCAGTGATCACTGATCGTCAGACCAACAATAATTTTGGTCACTGATCATTGATGGTCAGTGATTAATGATGGTCTTTATTAGTGGCCATCTGCAGTCAATAATGGTCATTGATCAAGACCGAACTCATCGCCCGCTAAATTAAAAAATTTGCAACTCTATAGCGTTAAATCCGTTTCCACGGTCTTTCCTGTAACGACGGTATGTCTGTAGGTTCCTGTGGTTTCACAAACGGCACTCTAACAGAGGAACTAATGTCCCTGCTCTTTGACATGGCCTCAAATAAGAAAATAAAGAGAAAGTCAAAAAGAAAAAAGACTCACTCTCCACACTGAAATGTGCGAAGGTGGAAGAGCAGACGACGATGATACCGCACACGTGGTTCTGCTAACAGAAACCTTTGACGTTACTTTTGTAGGGCCTGGGATGAAATCTTTACTGTTGAAGGGATGACGGAGCATGTAATGCGGTGGAGCAGGCTAGTCGGCTCGGTGGGTGCTAATCTTTGAACGGTAGTGGAAGAAGAATTTATTCATTAAGGTTAACAGTTATGTATTCTTCTTTGCGCAGGCGCCCAGGACAGTGGCGATTCAGCATTCTCGTAGCTGTTTTACAGGAGGTGGTTTCGCAGCTCTCAACCCAAAATTCTTGGGGTATTCCATAGATTGTGTAGGATTAGATACGTAAGTAGTATTAACTCCACCTCTTCTTTCACACACTTTTTTGACGGCGACGGGTAGTGAGATGTGTGTTTAATCTTGATGCATTTGATGGAGACATAGTGGAGGAGGTAAGTGCTAAACTAGAGCATAAAATATCTGAATATGGCCGCAATGTAGTGAGTGATGAAGCCGACATATGAACAAAATGACTAATAGTTCAGTGAACCACAAAGTAAGTAACACAAATTATTATCATTAATGACTGATATATTTGTCTATGGCTTTGTGAGTGTCGATGCTAAGTTTAGGATGGCTTACACCACCTCAGCCAGATCCAAATATGGTGACTCCGGCATCATTATCATCTCAGCCTGGACCATCAAACTGGTAGCCAATGCCTATGTACCCCTCAGTTCAGCCTGGCCTTGACCATCAAACTGGTGGCCAGTGTTAGCCGAGGTTGGACGTTAAACTGGTGATCACCACCCATGGCCCAGTCATCCCAGCCCATATCATCAAACTGGTAGATGCCGCATGCTACGACCCCATTTCCCTGGCCTGGAGCGTAACGGCAACGTTTCGGGTTTAGTGGCGTCAGTCCTACAGCCTACCTTGTTCACGAACATCAGATAGGCCGCACAGCTGCAATGAACTACGCAGTAGTTCCTCGTGCTCTTTGCAATCAGGATACTGCAGTGCTCCATTTATAACACCAATGCAGGGTATCAAGATCTGTCTACATTACTTCATGTCTATCGACAAGCCTTGGAAAGGGAATTCCCAGAAAACATTAACATCCTGTGGTATCCAGCCATCAGGTACAAGGGACTTCTGTACTGTGAGCTGCCACAATCCAAAAGAAGGTGGTAATGCTGCACATAAAAGCATTGGTAAAATTTCGGGGAAGGGTGGCGTGTTACCGTGGGGTAGACCAATTGTGTAGTGATACGAAATTTTTACCGAGAGTACCTTACTGAGCCGTTTTTCGACATGCAGGATAGAGGGTGTGTCGCAACCACCATTTTGTTCTGCTTTGATGTACACACGAACGTCTTTCACCCAGCTAATGCTGGCTGTTGTTTCATAGTTCTTCCTCCATGTACTATTGCTAAAAAGACATGGACTGACGTCGCGAACTGCAAAAAGAATGATAACTATAGCTGAACATGGTCGCTTGTGGCTTGTAATACAAATTATCCAAAAAAATTCACTGACTATGAGTACATACAAGCAACTAAAATCTGGAGGATTATGAGTTTGAAGGCACCTCATTCCCCATCACAATCCCAGATTCATCAAAATTCGAATGGAGAAGCCGTAATTATTCAGTTCACATTGGGGTCTTGGATATAGATAAAAACTAAAGTAAGCCAGGGGATGTGAAGCATGAGGTAATCAGATTTCCCTACTTTCCAGAGTAGCCAGTTACTGTCCCTAACATTTAGATTTATTGCAAATATCACATTGGGAGAAGCATCACTATGTCTGAATCAGATATATGTCCCATCTACTCTCTGTCCCATTATCTAATCATCATTGCACGAGACATTTTGTCGGAGATGCCTCAGATCTTTCGGCATATGTGACCATTTAGAAGGAAACGTGTGGAAATGTCTACCCAGGATAAAAAGTTCTTACAGGTTAATAACACACACCACCAGGAATGCTGTCCCTTTGTTGTATACGCTGTCTTTGAGAGCTTACCAATTCCTGTTGTGGTGAAACAAGCGCTGTATATTGTAATAATTTCCCGGTATGCAGCCGGATCCCGTCGACATTCTGCCACGATATTTCGGCGCAGAGACGTCCGACCATCATCAGGTGAGTACACAACTACTGAAGAGCCCATGTGCAGTCTCGGTATTTATGCCGAATCTCGCACATGCGAAATGTACTGGCACCCTACAGCGCATGCGTCAGGTGTTGACATCCTCGGCATAGCCAAGTTGTACGTGATGTCCTCGGTGGTGAAAGTAAAAGAGAATCTAGCATTTGAGTATCGAATGACGCCGTCGATTCCGCTGTGATTGTATAATTTTAATAACAGGATTCCAATTTTTATCCAGCTACATACCCGGAAATTATTAGAAGAAGAAATACGCCGGGAAAATTTCAGAAGCGATGTATCGTTTGAGAGATACAGAGGCGAGCGAGTGTACACTGCTACTAGCTCCACGTCATCATAACGCGCCAGTGTGCAGCGTACAAAGTACTACGCCATAATCTAAGGATGAAATTGAAAAGTAAAGAAGCTTTTCCAAGCTTTGTCATCATATGCTTCAGTATATTAATGTTTAAATCTCAGTGTGATCAAATGAACATGGACTCCTACACACATCGTCTTAAAGACAAAAAACAAGTGACGCTAAATAATGAAGGCAGCAAGCCAAAAATTCTTCTAGATATGCAAATGTAGTCACAATGAACTATTACAAGCCTCAACTTGATTGGAGCAATATTTTATTCAAAACAGGAGTTTTTCCAAAAACCGGAAGGCGCTAAATATTAGACTCAGAAAGATGAAAGTTGCTCTGAAGTTTCAGTCTCATATAAAAACATTAACTATGTGACCCCATTAAGCTACGTCTAATACTTTTCAAGTAATTTACTAAAAACTAAATTTGAGACGAAAACGTCCTTATTTGTAGTAGATTAAGTATAATTTATATTATTGATAGAAAGTTTTGATTACAGTACTTGATTACATTCATTAATCAATAAAGCTATAACAAGTTCCAGAACTTTAGTATAAATACCAATCAATATAAGGTTTCATAAAGTCGGAGCTCAGAGGTCGTGTTTTACTGTCGGTTTTGTTCTAAAACTTGTAGCCGCCAAAGTGTAAGTGTAGTCGAGCTAAAACTTTTCCAGTAATTAAAGCCAACTCAGCTCCATTCACATAAAAATTACGAAGACCGTAAATTGATACACAACGATGTTAGAAAATAATATGTGTACGAGAAAGCGTCCATTTATATGCCGCTACCTAGGCTAAGAGTGGATGACGGCAGATGTTCCTGCGCCCATATACTGTATAAATACGGCTTGAGCGGCAGTGGCACACACACTTCGCACCGAGCTGTCCTCTGTGCGCGTCAGTCAAACGCCGGCTTACGCGCTGCCTCAACTGACGTCACAGCCAGTCTGCCGCCAAATGTATGTTTTCGGTAAGAATAGGAAGTGAACTCGCAAGGACTATTCACCGTTCTGGACAGCTTAGATTTCACGAAAGTAATTGTTTATGTGCCGCCCGTATTGTTAAAAAGACCGCGTGGCTAGCGGTGAGATTATTTTCGACTTTTGTGGCGAGCAATTAACTTTGATGGTTAGAAGTCAGGGCGAAAGACCATTTCAATTGGAACTTACCATAGAGGTCGCCCCTGAACTACTCCTACTCATAGTGCTGTTTATGATAGTACGTTATTATTATTATCAGGAATATTTCTATGTTCGTGGGTGTGAACTTTTACTGAGAGTATGATTCAGGTAGAATGCTAAACTCTTTATTATAATCATAGAGAGCAGAAATATTTCTTTCAGTGAGCACAAGAAGAGTGCAGCCTTGCAGACTGGCAACTAAGGTCAGTATGTTCTCCATCGCTTTCTGGCTGATCGCAAAAATAGTTTTCAGGCTGACGTAAAAGAGGACGAATAATTATATTTTTATGTCCATCCGCCGATCCACACTGTGGCGCATTGTGAAGGTGATTCCACAGCCTCTCTCACCACTTTCACATAACGACATTTTCCTTATGTGGAGGAATATCAAGTTGTATTATAATATGACTCCAGTCGTAACAAATTAGAGTGATACATCGGCGATACTCCTGCGAGATGGTTGCACTCTGAGTTTGAGCAACTTGTGCTGGATCTTGAGGTTCTTGATATTAAAAACATTCAAAGTACCAAATCACAGGAGAATGATGTCATATAGGAGCAGACTGCTGACTTCCATATTAATTTTAATGTGCTCCCGTTGAAAAACTGTGGAAAATTCACATGGAGGGTGGTGTCATCCAACGGTAAAGTTCCACACTGCAGCTCACAGTGCGTACATCTTGAAATACAAACTACCACGACATGTCAGTCTTCCTACATAGTTTGAGAGGGTATAATGCTCACTTTCTTGATGAGCTCCTAAATGATTTTGGGGATGGAGAAAGATAAGATCAGCGTCATACCTGACAGTGTAGAGACGTACATTTCATTGTCCAAATGAATCACATGTAACTTACCACTCCGCTTGCTGAATTCACGATCGTTTATACACGAATCTCTTCAGAAACTTGCTAAGACGATGCTTCAAGAGGATATGCAGTTCGCCACAGCAGAATATCTTGGTGATAACAAGTTGCAGATTGTGACAGAGAAGGCAGTATTTCCTTACGAATGCCTGTATTCAACGCAAACGTTCCACAAACCACAGTGCCCGATGTAACTACATTCACCAACAAGATCACAGACACCGTCATAACCGGTGTGGCATGTAGCCACACAGTGAATGTTTGGCAGGTCTTCTATTTTGTAGAGGAATATGCTAACTGTTCATGGAAATAGATATGCTCCTGTTCAAAGATATTTGTGAGATTTCTGCGTGATCATTCTGGATGTTGGTTGGTTGTTTGGTTTGGAGGAGGGGGCCAAATAGCGAGGTCATTAGTGCTCTGGATCTCGCTGTCTATAACAATATAAGAAGACTTTTATACGATGCAACGACAAAAAAGACATGTATCGACCTCCAACCGTTTACCGATGCTGATGAACATAGGTTCCTCAGGGGACTTTGTGAGTGAATACACAGGTACCTCAGGGTGAATAATGTGCGAGAGAGTAAAGACTATTTGAGCTACATCCTCTACTAGGATATAAAAAATCTCTGAGGGCAGCGTTCTTCAACAGTCTCTACCGTTTGGAATTTTACAATAGGTGCTGATGGCGAAACTGACCGACTGAAAGATGACATCCAAGACGTAGATGCAGATGCTGATGTGGTTTACATCGTGGTGCCAGACGTGGATTACCCCACCATAAGTGGTTCAAATGGCTCTAAGCCCTATGGCACTTAGCATCTGAGGTCATCAGTCCCCTAGACTTAGAACTACTTAAACCTAACTAACCTAAGGACATGACACACATCCATGATCGAGGAAGGATTCGAACCCGCGACCGTAGCAGCAGAGCGGTTCTGGACAGAAGCGCCTAGAACCACTCGGTCACAGCGGCCGTTGATTATCCCACCGCTCAGAATGACATGCCCAGAGAGCTTGACGAAATATCCGTCGCAGCTCGCTGTAACGATAATACCACTTGAAAATGGCCAAGGAGTGCTTGGCTGAAAACTCGAGTTACTTTAACCACTTCAAGTGACTGTAAACCAGAGAAACTTTTGCTGTATTAATTATTATGATTCAGCGTTTATTATGGTTACAGTCAATATTTATTCACATAAATTATAATAAGAATGGGAGATAAACTCTTTTTTATGGCGGTAATATTGGCCACAGGGTCTGGCATATTGGCAACCGGATGGCAGTTGTGCCTATGTAGACCCACTCTATAAAAGTTGTTCTTAGTTGGCGACGGCCTCCGCAGAAAAGCTGTCGACATGGAAATTTGTCGCTAAGCAACCCACTCATTGGCCCGCGCGGTTGGCCGTGCGGTCTAACGCACGGCTTTCCGGGCGGGAAGGAGCGCCTGGTCCCCGGCACGAATCCGCCCGGCGGATTTAGATTCATCAAAATGTGCATGAAGGGCATAAATATTCCTTTTCAGTTCCTCAGTTTACCTGTTCATGCTGCCTTATTTTTCAATGACCTCTACCGAGTTCTCCTCACTACTCTCAGTCCCCTCCCTAATGAAATGATTTCCTGCAGGTCCCACAACTCATTCAGTTCCTTACTTCTCTACGCAGAATACATGGTTTCCTCTCATGGTCAAATAAAAAAACTACAGCAAATGAAAGTAAACCAAAAATTGTGGAACTAAAAGAATATCCTGAGATGCATTAGATGTAATACGTTACTTTTGCCATAAAAGAATGTGAACTCTAGTAAACCGTTGAGTTCGCTACGAGCGCGAATTGAGGATGTAAGCTAAAATCAGACGTAGATAACGACTATTGATAATTTAGTGTTGATTTAACCATTCAATACAATGACCACTAAACATATTGAAAATTTAATCTACATGTGAAACAGATGAAAAGTATAAAAATACAGCAAAAAATACAATAAAACTTAGATTTTGACGAGCACTGATATCACACTTCTGTCTTGGCCGCGCTCTTGCCATCAGTCACCAACGTTATGCAACAATTATTAAATTGATATGGACCTACAGGTTAGAGATTTGAAGCTCAATTGCAAGATAATTTTATATAGGTTTCATAATTTGTTTGCTGTGGAAGCAGCAGGCATCATTATGAGAAAGTTTGGTTGTACTAGATAATCAGAATATGGTGTGAACGTTGTGTGGTATTCAGTGATTTTGCGTTTGTATTGAGTGACTTTTTGTCCCCAGACTTCTTAAATATTTTTTGTTATGTAATCATAAAAAAAGATCTAAGTTCTTTTAGTGTAATTTCCATGTGTTAAGATACTTAGTGTAAGTGTAACATTCGTCGTGCGTTTTTAGGTAATTTTCTGTTTGTGAAACGGCACGTACAATGCCTGACAAAAAAAAGTGGGGCACCCAGAGGACTTTGTTAGATATTAATGTGACTTCGTGTACATCCACATCCACGGTGGGTTTGTAAATTATTGGCGTTGTAATTCTCTGTGACAGAACTGTCATCATAACGCATTAGCGACTTCGCGTTTAGTGTTATCATCAAACCTGGAAGGGTAAGTAACGGTCAGCACTTATTCTTCACTGTGAATGACATGGAGACGCCGCGTACTCGTGTCAGGCAGCGTTGCTGGCACCTGACGGAGTTTGAAAGTAGCCCAAATGGGTTTAATTGTGCTATATCCATATTTTTAAGGCTTCCGGATGTGACAGTGGCCCAGTGTTGGGGTGGATGGGAGCATGAAGTTAGGCATACTTGTAAAGGTTTCGATGCGCCACATCTGACTACCACAAGAGACGATCGCCATATTGTGCACCGAGCATATCGTAAACTTTCTACGTTTCATCTGCCATCCGAGAAACAGTAATGTATTCCTCGAAACATTCTATGTCATCCCACAAGCCTGTTTGGTGGCTAGCACAAGCTACACTAGGGAATTACCATCACATGCCGATAGCTTTGCAATACGAACGGCTCCGTCTCGAGTCGTGCTCTGACCGTGAAGGATGTGCTGATTATGGCTGGCCTCGCATTCGTTCAGTGATGATTGGCGGTTCTGCACTACTTCTGATGAACACCATCGGTATCGACCTGAGAAGAACTGTCATTCTTCCAGTGAATGGTAGAAGAACAGCGGATCCACTCCCGGTACGACGGTGCGAGGAGATACCGGGTAGGATTTCATATAATATGTGCTAATAATAGGGGAAACTCTGACACAACAGTGGTGCGATACGGACACACAACTTCCTCATGTGCTGCCTGTCATTCCACAGTATGGTAGTAGTAGTAGTAGCAGTAGTAGTAGTAGCTTTATTCATCCGTAGATATCTTTTTACAAATAGGACATGTCAAAGTATTTACAAGTTTAGATCAATTTAAAATGAGCTAATTCGTATACACATATATTTACAGAATTTTAGTAAGAGACAATCATTAGATTTACTCCTGGTATACAATACTTTTCTTACAAATAACTTATTAAATAATGTAATGCTACACTGTTCACTCATATCCCACTATCAGTCACTGCACACACTATACACACACTGTTTCATAATACCATAATACTTCACTTCACACACACACACACACACACACACACACACACACACACACACTGGTGATCTCTGGGCCTTTTTCTGTACCGCAAATTTCAATTTCCCATCCTGAAAAACTGAGTCAGCATCCCTCCATAATGAGTGAGATGTTGAGCTCAGAAAGAGGAAGAGATGTTAGTATTGTACTATGCATAGCTTGGAGGTAAGAATTTCTAGAAAGGAAAGAAAAAGGAAAAAACATAAAGTTATGGTGTTATTTGGAATGTTGGATGTTTTATAATCATTATAATTATTTTTAATTTGTATAACATTTTTTATCAAACTCCTACTCTGTTTTATCCAATTAATCTTTCAATGTACAAAATGTATTGCAAAACACGTACTTTCTAGCTGCCTTTTAAATAAGTGTATTTTTGCAATTTCTTTAATCTCTTTCGGTAATTTATTGTACAGTTTTATTCATAAGTAGAAAATGCTGTTTTGAGTATTATGTTTGTTTTTTCTTGGTAAATGTAAGTTGAGTCTATGTCTTGTTGCATGGTCATGGACAGAGCTGTTTGTACAGTAATTACCAACGTTATTTTTCATGTGTACAACTGACTGGTAAATGGCCTCGTGATGACTGGGTGTTGTGTGATGTCCTTACGTTAGTTAGGTTTAAGTAATTCTAAGTTCTACGGGACAGATGACCATAGATGTTAAGTCCCATAGTGCTCAGAGCCATTTGAACCATTTTTGAACTGGTAAATGTATTCACATGGAGCAGTTGAAATGCCCAGTGTTTTGAAAAGATCTTTACAGTGAGCTCGACTAGTATTTTTGGTTACTATTATTACGCTTCTTTTCTGGAGTTTGAAAACTGTATTCATACTTCGTGCGTTTGTTCCCCAAAAAAGAATGCCATATCTAAGAACTGAGTGTACATATGAACAGTGTGTAACTGAAAGACACAGCATGTTACACATTGATGATAGAATTCCAAGGGTATAACACGCTGATGACATTCTGTTTGCAAGTACCTTTGTGTGTTCACAACACCTCAACTGAGAATAAATATTCATTCCTAGAAATTTTGCATTTGCTACACAGTCTATAGAGGTGCCATCTACATTTAATTTAACATGGTCATTATTCCTCTTCAAACTGAAATACGTGGCATTAATTTTCTTTGTATTCAATGTGCCTCTATTCCTTGTTGACCAATCATAAACTTCCTTGACAATTTCATTGTTACCAATTTTCAAGAGGAGAATACTATTCCACACGTGACATGTGTCTGCATTGCGTTGTGGTACTCCAGTGATCGGCAAAATCCCCTGATCTGTCATCGATTGAACATCTGTGGGACCAGCTACGACATCAGCTCCATCCCTGTGACAGTGTTCAAGTCATCAACGGCCAGCTTCCATTGTTATGAGCCAGATTAGATTAGAAGAAACTACAACGTGACACCCTTCACATCGAAATTAGTGCAAGTATTCAGGCCAGAGTTGTAGCAACGTCATACTGAAAAGTAGACTCATACTGCTATGTTCTTTGCCAATTAGACTCAATCCTGCAAACGCGTGAATAAGGTCACATACCTCTTCGACCTGTTAAGTTTGATTTGGTTTCCTCCTCCCCTTCTCGGCATTTCAGTTTTATGCCAGGCAGTGTCTAATGTAAGGAAAATTTACAATTTCTTCTTTTGCGTATTATGATGGGTAATGTTCAAAGCACAGCCCATCCCTGTGGTTTCTGACAAATGTGTGCTTCAGTTGTACATGCGATTGTTTTGTGGTAACAATGGATCTTGAGTGTCTTCCCATAAATAACTTTCTATGTATACTTGTATTTGTGTCACTAATGCTTGAGATAATTTTCTATGTTTCCATTTGTGCTTTTGCATGGATGTTCTTGGTGTATGTACTCTTGATTCATTTTTATACTGTGTGATGTATTGAGATGGTAGAAGATGATTTTGCTTTTCTGCTTCTGAAACTTTGCTAAGTGATAACTTGGTGCGCATTTGCTGTGCAACGAGGTTTGCAATATGATGAAGATTGAATGATTAGGAAGCTTTATGTCTGATGTGTTCGGCCATTTTTTTAAATTTCATTTTCCAAGAAATATTTTTGCTGTAACAAGTAGCATTCTTCTTAAAAGTGAACGGTCGTTATTGGAAGGTGTACTGTATTGAGGCGTGATCGGATACCTTGTTAATTTTTCTATGTTGCTTGACTTTCTCTTCTGACTGGATGTGTTCTCAGCTTCTATATGGAATTTCTGGTTTTTTTTATTTATTACCCTTTTATCTTAACGTGGAATTAGGCAGATTTTACTCCACTGGTCAGTGGGACCTGATAATGTGATGATATGGATGCTTTGTTGACCCCATGATTACTTTTTCATTACAAATTTAATCTAGGAGGATGAATTCCTTTTTGCACTTTTAAGCCTCAGGAGGGTGTAAATATTTCATCAGTCGAGGGTTTGGCAAGCCTACTGTCCTTGCAGTGAGCAGTATTCATTTCATTTTTCATTTTCTGTGCTGCTATCCACTCCAGGTATAGCCCCTGTCTATGTCAGTGTTGACGTCTTGTTGTCAGTGTGTCTTTGCGTTGAAAGTTCTGGAAAAGTTAAAATCAGGTAATAGATAATGGTAGGCCAGTATTGAATTAAACTGAAGAATATGCAGATTATTTGAATTGATGCCATGTGTTCAGGTTTGTAACTCAATAATGAAGAGAAATAAGTTTGGTGTGTCCATGTGAAATGAATATAAATCAGTTGTGTTTCGCGGCGTATGAATCATAATGAGTTGTATTAGGAAAGTAATAGTGAGCTTAAGTTCAATAGTATTGTTGTTTTTTCAGCGTAGTTTATGTTTCACAATTAAATGGTTTCTCCAGACTATGATGGGATTTACCATTATCGTTTGAAAAGATATCTGGAGATGAGGATAGTGTTAATTTTTCTATGGTTGTATTTTGGTACTGTGTCTACTTACTTCACAGAAGAATTTGCGTAGTATTAATTTCCTACAAGCTAGAAGAAGTAGCAGAATGTGTTTTTAGTTTTTATTTACGTGTTGTAACTAGGTAAGAAATATGTGGTGGTTATTGTTTTCCCTACAAGTGGCGCTTGCTGCTGACTAACGTTTCTTGTGGTCATTGTTGATTAAAATTGGGTAGTAGGCAGTAAGGCTGCTCAGTGTTTAAACTTATTCTGGAGATTGTTATGGAGTAACGAATAACTAAGTTACTGTACTGAAGAAAATGTGAATTGTTAATGAGGTTTTATGTGTGTCGCTGGTACTTGAAGAACAGCTGGGTGCGCATTGCGAAGAATTTATTTCTTGTCTTTATGGTGCAGAGAATCATTTCATACGAGTTCTGATACTGAGATGAGTAACAAGGAGGTCACTGTTAGCTGATTAAGGAACTCTCGGCGTGCCAAGCAGTAGGGGGAGGTGGGGGGGGGGGGGGGAAGCTCTTCCTACCAATCTTCTGAAGATATTGTAATCTAGTCAGTCATACAGACTAATAGACAATAACTGCACAGAGAATGAGACACACATTACATTACCATGTGTATGGGCAGAGGAAATGATGAAAAATGAGGTATTGCCACAAGACGACTAATAAAATAACGGCTTAATTGGCAGACAGATAGTAGTTGGAAGTGGATCATCAGAGCGTGTCTGCCGCTCGGCATATAACTTTCCCAATCCTTAAATAATAATACGTGCATTATCATAAATATTGGGTTATCATTACGTCCTTCGTGAATGTATGATTCTTTCCAGCCATGTGGCCCTCCAGCGGACAACTGTACGTGTTATTCACTAGCTTTTATGTCTTCTTTCTGAGTAATAAATGATTATAAATGCAACTGTCTTCCGAATTCTTTTCTTCGCGAAATCAGCTTTAATCCTAGGATTTCTAATGGTTATATACACGTGTGCTCATTTCCGTACTGCGGTTTTGTTTCAGAGTCCAAGACGCTCACGTCAAATATATTTCGAATACATCTGAGCTGCGCATTCTTCAGTGGACTAAACGCTTCTGCAAACTGCTTTGAGCAGCCACATTATTTGGCAATATACATGCAGTTTTAAGCTGCCTGAAGTAACAAAGAGTCGCACTGCTCTTCGTGCGACGTGCTCTAGTGAAAATGCTTTGACACTTCGTCTTAAAGTGTTTTTTTTTCCATTCCTTGGTTCAAATGGTTCAAATGGCTCTGAGCGCTATGGGACTAAACTTCTAAGGTCATCAGTCCCCTAGAACTTGGAACTACTTAAATCTAACTAACCTAAGGACATCATACACATCCATGCCCGAGGCAGGATTCGAACCTGCGACCGTAGCGGTCGCCCGGCTCCAGACTGTAGCACATAGAACCGCTCGGCCACTCCGGCCGGCTCCATTCCTTGGGCATCAGAAGATATTGGCTGCAGTTACATTTGTTTGCATTTATACTTCCTATAAGGATGGATACACATACACTCACTGGTTGTGTGAGAATTTTGGTTACTAATTTTATTGACTTAGTTGATGTTCAAGGCCACTTTGCACTACTGAGTTGTTAAAGCTGATTCACTACCTCATAATGCACTAAAAACAGGCATGTCTCGTTTCTTACTGTTGTTGATAAAATTTCATACAAAAGGGAATATTTTGAGGACATTAAAACAGTTTAAGACACGTGACACAGGCGGCTTTCACACTTCACAACAGTCTTTCGGATGAAAAGTGGCAAAGTTATGGCACGTAAATTAAATACATCAGTATACTAATCAAAGGAACTATAACCGCATTTCAGACTCCACTACACGAATTAAAAGCAAGCGGTATACAAATCCATAAAGAACGCCATTACTGAAACATGAACACATACTAAGACAATACGATATAAAGATACACATTACCCATATTTCTATGAATAAATACTATATACATGAGATATATTTCGTGGTAAAATTAACTTTTAATGAAAAAGGGAATGTTAATAAATCAGACTTTAATTCAAAGTTGATTGTAATGTTTGGTGGCGTCAATGAAAGATGTACAAAAACGTGATTCAAAATGACACGCCATTATAATCAATGGAATGACATTCAATACGGTTTCTTTTGTTTGATGTAATTTTAGTAGGTTAATAGATATACAATTTTCGCTGTTGATCTAGTACTGTAAGGTGCAGAACTTTCTGTCACATATCAAAACTTCTAATGTGTAATTAAGAAAAAACATTGGATTAGACGTTATTTAATGATTATCTACATTCAAATAAATCTCCTTGTTCTACGCTTTGTATTGATTGGTTGAAGCGAGTCAGTACAGCAGAGGAGGCGCCTGTGGGCCTAACGGTTTCCGAGCTTGGAGCACATCACACTGTGTCGGTGGCAGCAAAATGTTGGCTTTGGGACTTGATGGAACTGCAGCTTGAGACAGACGACAGAAATCGAACTATTAGATGGTACCTACGTAATTCCACTCAGAAATCTACGCGAGATATAAGAAATAATCCATAACATCGCGCGTATTGTTGAACTCTGCTACATTCGCAGAAGTTGAAGTATCTGTAGACACAAGTGTCTAAAGTTGTGTTAGGCATTTTTTTATTTTGAAGGTGTTATGTGAACTTATTCTTATTCCCTGCCGGGGAACAAACGTGGACTTAAATTTTTCACAGATCAAGATGTCGGAAATCAGGACGACTCTGTAGTTAACATTAACATGCCTTCTTAGATAATAGAAAATTGCGTTATATAAAGCACTAGGACAGGTGAACTTATTCAATCCTGCATAATAAGCTCATTTCCGCGAGTAAGTCAGACAGTTTATACGGTGTTAGGGAACCGATACACGCTAGATATACTACGAGAACGTGCTGAAAAATAATGCCTCCGAATTTGTTTACCTGAAAACTCTTAGACCTTTTTCAAATAAAACCAGTGTTATTAAGATTTTACATTTTTATCCCAGAGGCTCCAAATTATAGCGTCTAACATGGCGGTGTGTAAAGTAACTATTTTCGTGCGTGAGAAAAGCGTGCAGTAATCGAGTTTCGAATTCGAAGATTTCGTCCACACACGGAGCTCCCTCTTCTTCAATATGACAATGCCAGACCACACACGAATGCTGCGGCATCTGCAACAGTTCGACATCTTGGGTCACTGTCATCGATCATCTTCCTCACTATCTCGAATATTCCGCATTTCACTTTCATCTGTTTCCTAGACTTAATGACCACCTTGGAGGACTTCACTTTGATGGTGCTGAAACAGAGCAAGGAGAAGTGAAGTTGTGGTTCCATCGACAAAGCCAAAGAATATACAGTGACGGTATCAAAAAACTGGTCTCTCGTTGGGAAAAACGTGTTCCATACTAGGGTGCCTACGTAGGGAAATATATATGTTGACATGAATAACAAAGATGTATAGTGTTGTTGGTTTTACTCAAAAAGCCTTAAGTTCTTTCACATAAAATATTCTGGGGCATTGCTTTTTAACACGTCCTCGTAGAACCATGTTTTGAAAACAGTAACGGAAAGAAAATATCGCAACGCCAAGTAGTTATGCGATATAAATGAAAGTTGATAAGTTTGTTTCTGCATCTGGAGAAATGTCTATTCAAATTACGTGCCAGTCGCGTAAGAGTGGCGCTAGTAGCTCCACTATGACGATGAAAATCAGGTTTGCTTTACACATATACTGTAACGGACGTGAGCGCTAGCTACCTCTGATATACGTGGTGAGCTGATGTTAGTCAAGAATGCGTTTAAGGCGACAAGGACGCCACGACAAACAGCTCACTGAGTTTGAACGAGTTCGTGTAATAGGGGTGAGCTGATGTTAGTCAAGAATGCGTTTAAGGCGACAAGGACGCCATTACAAACAGCTCACTGAGTTTGAACGAGTTCGTGTAATAGGGGTACGAGAAGCTGGATGTCCCTTCTGCGATATTGCAGAAACACTTCGCAGAAATGTAGCGACTGTACATGGTTGCTGGCAGCGGTGGTCACGAGAATGTACGGTCGCAAGAAGACCGGGATCCGGGCGACCACGTGGCATTACTGAGAGGGGAGACGATAGCGTGCGACGTATGGCTCTGACGCATCTTCAGCAGCAACTTCTGCAGCAGTTGGCACCACAGTAACACAACGAACTGTTAGAAATTGGTTATTTCAAGGTCATCTCCGCAGCAGACGCCCTGTAGCGTTCAATGCACTGACCCCAAATCGCCGCCATTTGCGAGTTCAGTGGTGTCAAGTGAGAGCTCACTGGAGGGCAGACAGAGTGGAGACCTGATGTGTTTCCGGTTAAAAGCTGGTTCAGCCTCGGTGCCAGTGGTGGGTCGCGTGTTGGCTAGAATGAGGCAAGTTGAGGGCTGTTGCTACTCACCAGCGAAATCAAGGAATCGACGCAGTAAGACTTCTGCTCACACACACATATTTTCAGAACGTCCATTTACACTCAAGAAGTTGTATATCAGCTGCAGACGGCAGCACAATACGCAGTCTCAACACAACACCAACAGATGGCGGAAAAGTCTTTATTCGCCGACTTCATCCCATCCTGGTCCATCTCCTGGGGGATGACCAGCTGGATCGGTCGACAGATTTTCATACCATCTGATTGGCGGAGGACAATGCACTGTATATTATAGTCTCTGCGGTGCCGCACTTCTTCCACCACAGCCCTCTTCCACAAGCGCCGTGGTTTGCCGTCTTTTTGGAGCAGAACAACCTCTCTAGTTCTCGGTTTTCTTTGCGAAGTGTATCCTTTCACCTCATGGTATTGTCTTAGCAGCAGGAGGTATTCGGTCTTCCAGGTACGCCAAATGTCGAAACTCCTTGGCAAGGTCTCTTCTAGTATCTGACTCTGTCCCACATGGAGTTGTTACCAACATTTAGAAAGTGGGCTGGCGTCAATGCAGTATCGCTCTCTCCTTAAGTGATGGGTCATGAGTTTTATGCGGCTTGTATGGAGGAGATAAAGGCGGTGTTCAAACTCTCATCATCCACCTGGGAGCGACCAAGAAATTGCGTCGAGTAGAGAGCTTTCAACACACGCAATATTTGTGGATATAATAGTCATGGGTGACTGGAATTCGAGTGTAGGAAATGGGAGAGAAGGAAACATAGTAGGTGAATATGGATTGGGGGACAGAAATGAAAGAGGAAGCCGCCTGGTCGAATTTTGCACAGAGCACAACATAATCATAACTAACACTTGGTTTAAGAATCATGAAAGAAGGTTGTATACATGGAAGAACCCTGGAGATACTAAAAGGTATCAGATAGATTATATAATGGTAAGACAGAGATTTAGGAACCAGGTTTTAAATTGTAAGACATTTCCAGGGGCAGATGTGGACTCTGACCACAATCTGTTGGTTATGACCTGTAGGTTAAAACTGAAGAAACTGCAAAAAGGTGGGAATTTAAGGAGATGGGACCTGGATAAACTAAAAGAACCAGAGGTTGTACAGAGATTCAGGGAGAGCATAAGGGAGCAATTGACAGGAATGGGGGAAATAAATACAGTAGAAGAAGAATGGGTAGCTTTGAGGGATGAAGTAGTGAAGGCAGCAGAGGATCAAGTAGGTAAAAAGACGAGGGCTAGTAGAAATCCTTGGGTAACAGAAGAAATATTGAATTTACTTGATGAAAGGAGAAAATATAAAAATGCAGTAAGTGAAACAGGCAAAAAGGAATACAAACGTCTCAAAAATGAGATCGACAGGAAGTGCAAAATGGCTAAGCAGGGATGGCTAGAGGACAAATGTAAGGATGTAGAGGCCTATCTCACTAGGGGTAAGATAGATACCGCCTATAGGAAAATTAAAGAGACCTTTGGAGATAAGAGAACGACTTGTATGAATATCAAGAGCTCAGATGGAAACCCAGTTCTAAGCAAAGAAGGGAAAGCAGAAAGGTGGAAGGAGTATATAGAGGGTCTATACAAGGGCGATGTACTTGAGGACAATATTATGGAAATGGAAGAGGATGTAGATGAAGATGAAATGGGAGATATGATACTGCGTGAAGAGTTTGACAGAGCACTGAAAGACCTGAGTCGAAACAAGGCCTCCGGAGTAGACAATATTCCATTGGAACTACTGACGGCTGTGGGAGAGCCAGTCCTGACAAAACTCTACCATCTGGTGAGCAAGATGTATGAAACAGGCGAAATACCCTCAGACTTCAAGAAGAATATAATAATTCCAATCCCAAAGAAAGCAGGTGTTGACAGATGTGAAAATTACCGAACTATCAGCTTAATAAGTCACAGCTGCAAAATATTAACACGAATTCCTTACAGACGAATGGAAAAACTAGTAGAAGCCAACCTCGGGGAAGATCAGTTTGGATTCCGTAGAAACACTGGAACACGTGAGGCAATACTGACATTACGACTTATCTTAGAAGAAAGATTAAGGAAAGGCAAACCTACGTTTCTAGCATTTGTAGACTTAGAGAAAGCTTTTGACAATGTTGACTGGAATACTCTCTTTAAAATTCTAAAGGTGGCAGGGGTAAAATACAGGGAGCGAAAGGCTATTTACAATTTGTACAGAAACCAGATGGCAATTATAAGAGTCGAGGGACATGAAAGGGAAGCAGTGGTTGGGAAGGGAGTAAGACAGGGTTGTAGCCTCTCCCCGATGTTGTTCAATCTGTATATTGAGCAAGCAGTAAAGGAAACAAAAGAAAAATTCGGAGTAGGTGTTAAAATTCATGGAGAAGAAATAAAAACTTTGAGGTTCGCCGATGACATTGTAATTCTGTCAGAGACAGCAAAGGACTTGGAAGAGCAGTTGAATGGAATGGACAGTGTCTTGAAAGGAGGATATAAGATGAACATCAACAAAAGCAAAACAAGGATAATGGAATGTAGTCTAATTAAGTCGGGTGATGCTGAGGGAATTAGATTAGGAAATGAGGCACTTAAAGTAGTAAAGGAGTTTTGCTATTTGGGGAGCAAAATAACTGATGATGGTCGAAGTAGAGAGGATATAAAATGTAGGCTGGCAATGGCAAGGAAAGCGTTTCTGAAGAAGAGAAATTTGTTAACATCCAGTATTGATTTAAGTGTCAGGAAGTCATTTCTGAAAGTATTCGTATGGAGTGTAGCCATGTATGGAAGTGAAACATGGACGATAAATAGTTTGGACAAGAAGAGAATAGAAGCTTTCGAAATGTGGTGCTACAGAAGAATGCTGAAGATTAGATGGGTAGATCACATAACTAATGAGGAAGTATTGAATAGGATTGGGGAGAAGAGAAGTTTGTGGCACAACTTGACCAGAAGAAGGGATCGGTTGGTAGGACATGTTCTGAGGCATCAAGGGATCACCAATTTAGTATTGGAGGGCAGCGTGGAGGGTAAAAATCGTAGAGGGAGACCAAGAGATGAATACACTAAGCAGATTCAGAAGGATGTAGGTTGCAGTAGGTACTGGGAGATGAAAAAGCTTGCACAGGATAGAGTAGCATGGAGAGCTGCATCAAACCAGTCTCAGGACTGAAGACCACAACAACAACAACTGTTCCACAAGAAAATTATGTACCAACAGCATCCGCCTTCGATCTAAAGGTCCCTGGTTCGATCCCACTACACACTAGTAAAATAAAGAAATCGACACAGTAAAACCTCTGCTCACACACATTTATTTTCACAACGTCCATTTGCAGTCCTGAAGTTATACATCAGCTGCAGAGGGCAGCACAATCTACAGTCTCAACACAACACCAACAGAAGGCGTAAGAGTCTTTAATCCCGACAAAGGCCTGCAGCCAGCCAGTCCGCGTGCTAGGCACACTGATCCTACACCTGAAGTTTTGGTCTGGGGTGCGATTCCGTATGATAGCAGGAGCACTCTTGTGGTTATCCCAAGCATTCTGACTGCAAATTTGTACCTCGGTCAGGTGATTCAACCTATTGTGCTCCCATTCATGAACAGCAAGCCAAAAGGCGTTTTCCAGAAGGATAACGCTCGCCCACATACCTCTATTGCAACGCAACATGCACTTCAGAACGTCGACATGTTTCCTAGGCCTGCTCGATCACCAGATCTGTATCCTAAAGAGCACAAATCGTACCTCGTCGAACGACACCCGCAGCATCTTCGACAAACAGCATTAACCGTCCCGGTATTGACCTACCAAGAGCATCAGGCATGAAACTACATCCCAAGAACTAATATCCGGCACCTTTACAACACAACGCATGCACGTTTTCATGCTTGTATTCAACATTCTGTCTGTTACTCCACTGCCGTCCGGTGTGGCCGAGCGGTTCTAGGCGCTACAGTCTGGAACCGCGCGACCGCTACGGTCGCAGGTTCGAATCCTGCCTCGGGCATGGATGTGTGTGTGATGTCCTTAAGTTAGTTAGGTTTAAGTAGTTCTAAGTTCTAGGGTACTGATGACCTCAGCAGTTAAGTCCCATAGTGCTCAGAGCCATTTGAACCATTGTTGTTACTCCACTTGTTAATGTACCCGCATTTCACATGTGGAATGCCTTATCAGGCGCAAACATTAACCTGCGATCTTACCACGTTAATCACTTAAGTACGTTACCGAGACAAATGTATATCCGAAATTTCATTTGTCTAAATTAATTATTCCTTGGTGATGAGATTATTTCCCGTCAGTGTACATGAGGTTCTCATTTAAGATATTCACGCTGTGCCTTTGCGCTTGCAAGCTGTGGTCTATTATTTGTAGAACAGATTCCATTAACCAAGTACGTTAATTTGCCGACCACACGGTTCGACTCGTGGGAATGTGGATAAAAGTTGGTTTGTATGATCCAACTCTATGGTATTTGTGTCGGGTCTTGGCTCTTCTGTTATGGATCACGTATTGAGCTCTGCAGAAAATTTGGCGAACTTACAGTCACAGTCCTTTCTACCGATGTTTTTATGTAGTTTTAACTAGCAGAGAATAACTCAGGTTCTCCTTACAAGCAGCGTAGTGCCTAACTATTCGCAAGTTCTGGACAGTAAATGAGGGGCGGGGGTATCAGCATCAGTGAGCTATCGAGGTGGTTACAGACTGGCGAAATTGTGGAAAAGGTACAGCACATGGTCGGTGAAAAAACATAGTATTCGATTACTCTATGTTAGCTCTCGTGATATGCAGCTATCAGTGTCTCTAGAATATCGATCTTACTTACCAACTGAACTATAGCTAGGGCATCGACAACTGTATGATAACATATTTGGTACAGCCAAGTAACGTAATAGGTACTTCACAGGAATTTCTACTTGGACCAAAACGTGTTACAAATTTGCGCTAGGCAATAAGTAATTTTGGACTTTCCCATGACGATAAGACCTATCAGTGAACAATTACTCACCAATTTATTCAATTCAAAAACATCTTACTCCAGAGACCAGCGTGTAGGGTGGTACGCTTTCCCATCCCTCTTTCGCGAAACAATATTTCACGTATTCTTCTGACAACATCTCCGTATCAACAGTCTCCTCTTTTTCATTCACTGAGAACAGAGACGAAATGAGTGTAGTAGCAGCGATCACGAGGGACAGAGGAGCGCTCTCTTTTTAATTGACCCTGCAGGCTACAAAGCAATAGCGACGGCAGTCGTGCACAGGGAATGTGCCGACACAGAGGAGGCAGGTAGATATGAGAAGCGGCCGTAATTTCGCTCCACTCAACTGGCTCCGGTTAATTGCCTCTGTGGCGAGCCCGCGTGCAATCAACCATCTTCTTAGAAATCCGCTGCCCGGCGCACTGCCTGTCTTTTATTGACTCCACAACTTGAGCGTATATAGGGTTGTCGGGCGAAGTATCTCTGATACGTAATCCCTGGGCGTTCCCGTGGTCCCTAAAGTACCTCTTCTGCGGGAAGGCACATTTTCCACCGACAAGTAACCAGAAATAAAACAAATGGAGAACGCGAGAGGCGAAAAAGTAGTGGCAGGTCGTGTGTGCTTCGGAAATTAAAATCCGGGTGCCTGTGGAGAATTTTATCGACTTTATATATGGCTTTTAGGAGTTTCATCATTTCACTCGGATGTTTTATTTTCGATTTGACAAATTATAAGTTAACATTTTATTCTGAATGAAATAGCCTTCCAAAATCTTAAATTTAGGGATGGGGGCTTAATTTATTTAGAAGTTCCCGGATTCTAGCAAGTTAAGATAATCTGGTCCTCTTCATCCATCCGGGGTCAAAGTTCGTTTGATTAACTAAGCTTATTTTTTTAAATAATTCTAAATATTGCACGAAGGAGAGATGCTGTAAAATATAGGTTTATTAAGCATACTATATTCCTCAGGGAAAACTACGCTACGTTGCAGCAATTGACACCAATCACCTCGTAAACACATAGCGAATACCAAAGCATTAATGTGAAAGATGCGCCTGTTATATAAACTGCCTCTCTAAGCTCTCGAAAGACAAAGCAACGCATGGCATTTTCGGCTGCGAGTCGCGAGGGTAGGTTCAGCGGCCTAAGCGTAAAGGGCTTTCTTCTGCCGCACACATTGACGCTATTCCAGCGGCATCAGAGAGTTGTGTCCTATGTGTATCTATATACATATATATATATATATATCAAGATAGTATCTGTTCTTTCGAACATGTCCGAAAGAACAGATACCATCAGTGACCATGCAGCTCGTTAGAATGAAATTACAATGAAATGAACACCCTTAGCTGCTTACAGGCGTTGACATACGTCAACCGGGACAGACGAAAATGTGTGCCCCGACCGGGATCTCCTGCATACATGGCAGACGCTCTACCCATCTGAGCCACCGAGGACACAGAGGATAGCGCGAATGCAGGGATTTATCTCTGGCACGCCTCCCGCGAAACTCACATTCTCGGCGTATTGTCCCACACTACATTCGTAGTGCCCCCGCCCATTATACTTATTACTCGCGGCGCGTTGCTGATTCCCGTAAGAGTTCGGGTTCTGTTTGTGCATTCGCACAGAAGAACAAGATGGTCAAGTGGTCGGTGAGCCTTAACTACATACATATATATATCAAGATGGTATCTGTTCTTTCGGACATGTCCGAAAGAACAGATACCATCTTGATATACACTCCTGGAAATGGAAAAAAGAACACATTGACACCGGTGTGTCAGACCCACCATACTTGCTCCGGACACTGCGAGAGGGCTGTACAAGCAATGATCACACGCACGGCACAGCGGACACACCAGGAACCGCGGTGTTGGCCGTCGAATGGCGCTAGCTGCGCAGCATTTGTGCACCGCCGCCGTCAGTGTCAGCCAGTTTGCCGTGGCATACGGAGCTCCATCGCAGTCTTTAACACTGGTAGCATGCCGCGACAGTGTGGACGTGAACCGTATGTGCAGTTGACGGACTTTGAGCGAGGGCATATAGTGGGCATGCGGGAGGCTGGGTGGACGTACCGCCAAATTGCTCAACACGTGGGGCGTGAGGTCTCCACAGTACATCGATGTTGTCGCCAGTGGTCGGCGGAAGGTGCACGTGCCCGTCGACCTGGGACCGGACCGCAGCGACGCACGGATGCACGCCAAGACCGTAGGATCCTACGCAGTGCCGTAGGGGACCGCACCACCACTTCGCAGCAAATTAGGGACACTGTTGCTCCTGGGGTATCGGCGAGGACCATTCGCAACCGTCTCCATCAAGCTGGGCTACGGTCCCGCACACCGTTAGGCCGTCTTCCGCTCACGCCCCAACATCGTGCAGCCCGCCTCCAGTGGTGTCGCGACAGGCGTGAATGGAGGGACGAATGGAGACGTGTCGTCTTCAGCGATGAGAGTCGCTTCTGCCTTGGTGCCAATGATGGTCGTATGCGTGTTTGGCGCCGTGCAGGTGAGCGCCACAATCAGGACTGCATACGACCGAGGCACACAGGGCCAACACCCGGCATCATGGTGTGGGGAGCGATCTCCTACACTGGCCGTACACCACTGGTGATCGTCGAGGGGACACTGAATAGTGCACGGTACATCCAAACCGTCATCGAACCCATCGTTCTACCATTCCTAGACCGGCAAGGGAACTTGCTGTTCCAACAGGACAATGCACGTCCGCATGTATCCCGTGCCACCCAACGTGCTCTAGAAGGTGTAAGTCAACTACCCTGGCCAGCAAGATCTCCGGATCTGTCCCCCATTGAGCATGTTTGGGACTGGATGAAGCGTCGTCTCACGTGGTCTGCACGTCCAGCACGAACGCTGGTCCAACTGAGGCGCCAGGTGGAAATGGCATGGCAAGCCGTTCCACAGGACTACATCCAGCATCTCTACGATCGTCTCCATGGGAGAATAGCAGCCTGCATTGCTGCGAACGGTGGATATATACTGTACTAGTGCCGACATTGTGCATGCTCTGTTGCCTGTGTCTATGTGCCTGTGGTTCTGTCAGTGTGATCATGTGATGTATCTGACCCCAGGAATGTGTCAATAAAGTTTCCCCTTCCTGGGACAATGAATTCACGGTGTTCTTATTTCAATTTCCAGGAGTGTAGTTAAGGCTCCCGAACTCTTACGGGAATCGGCAACACGCCGCGAGTAATGAGTATAGTGGGCGGGGGCACAACGAATGTAGTGCGGGACAATACGTTGAGAATGTGAGTTTCGCGGGAGGCGTGCCAGAGATAAATCCATGCAGTCGCGCTATCCTTTGTGTCCTCGGTGGCTCACATGGATAGAGAGTCTGCCATGTAAGCAGGAGATCCCGGGTTCGAGTCCCGGTCGGGGCACACATTTTCATCTGTCCCCGTTGACGTATGTCAACGCCTGTAAGCAGGTAAGGGTGTTCATTTCATTGTAATTTCTATGTGTATCTGTTGAACGTAGGTGATATGTGTGTGTGTACTGTGGTGTCGCGTTTGTATGATGTGACGGTGAGAGAATGAAGAGGGCGAAAGCAACGCCTGTACAGTACATTACGTAGCCTACCGCCCTCATCCGTTGGGCAGAACGCTATATAAAGTGTCATAATCCTTCACTGTACGTGTCACTGCCGACAGATTTGCAATTCACTGGTTCAGATTACGGTGATGAGAAACTTCAAGGCACCTCCTGCTCCCTCCTTACTGTCCAGGTACTGGCGGTGAAAACTCCTTCCACAACAAATATTCTGACGGAATTCCTGAGTCTAGGGCCACCGAACGAAAGTGTCCTTGTGACGTCGGCTTCAGAGGAAATATTTTTCCCCTCAAAAACGTAACAAACTCATATCGTGCTGATGACATGGTACTTGGAGAAGGGTCAAAATGTGGACGTGATAAGTACTTGAACTCTATACTTCATTATAAATTTAAGGAGTGTGAAAAAAGCGTTAGTACCTGCCCTCAAATCTGAGGTCAGCATTAATGGGAGCACTGTCAGGTGAAAATAACAACAGTGTCGAAAGAAACAAATTTAAATTTAAATTTGTGGTTAGGTCTTATGGGACGGAACCACTGAGGTCATCGGTCCCTAAGCTTATGCACTACTTAATCTAATTTAAAGTAACTTACGCTAAGGACAGCACACACACCCATGCCCGAGGGAGGACTCGACCCTCCGATGTGGAAGCCGCACTGACCGTGACAAGACCCCCTGCACCACGCTGCTACCCCGCGCGGCAGTGTCGAATGGTCTTGAACTTTGTACTTTAAATATGGTTTCCCGGCTACTACATAAGTTGAAAATGTGGTCACTATTTTTTATAAACTTAAATTTGCCATATTTCGTGACAGTACCTTTTCCATTAGACGTTTGCAAGCAAATATAAGTCTTGGCTTCAGTTGTCTAAGTATGATTCCACAATGCATCGTTGTCGGCTGCAGAAAATGACGTGGTTCAGCGTGTTTCTCTCATTTTGGTGTTTCAAATACAGTTTCTTCAAATGTAATTTCTTCTTTTCAGATAATACAAAAATAATACTAACATAATTCATAATTGTTTATGACTTCGACCTTCAAATTGTTCTTCCATCAACACACACCAAGAGTTAGCTTCCGACTCGGACTGACTATAGTCAAAGACTACTCCAACGTCAAAGATATTTTACACAATCAGTTTCTTTGCTATTCTTCGATACATTTTCTAATAGTAATCAATATGCTTTTACTCTCAAAAACAGAAGTAAATTAACATATAATAAGACAAATTATAATAAATTCTGACAAAAATATAAGAAAACATTTTCAATTCAGTATCGACAAATACGGTAAAAAAATAACATCTCCCAGATCCGTTACATACTCATACAAAAGACAAAAAGAAGGCCACAATACATTGTCCCAAATGAACAATACCTGTAAGACCATGATGTAAGTACTTCACAATATGGTAATTATAAGCAAGAAGAAGAATGAGGAGAAAGGGAAAAAGATGCGTCTTGACTCAGGGAATTCTTATGCAAACCATAGCGTGTACTAAAGCAGTGCGACTACCCTATGTTTCTGTAGCTACCCTATGGTTCCGCAATTGGTAACGGTCGATTTTAACATGGGTAATGTATCACGAAGCAAATACCGTCCACACTGGCGGAATGTTACGTGATACCACGTACTTATACGTTTGTGACTATTACAGCGCCATCTATCACAAAGGATTCGAAAAGGGCACAGGTTATCCCCGTTTTCAAGAAGGGACGTCGAACAGATGGGCAGAACTATAGACCTATATCTCTAACGTCGATCAGTTGTAGAATTATGTTCAAGTATAATGACTTTCCTGGAGACTATAAATCTACTCTGTAGGAATCAGCATGGGTTTCGAAAAAGACGGTCGTGTGAAACCCAGCTCGCGCTATTCGTCCACGAGACTCAGAGGGCCATAGACACGGGTTCACAGGTAGATGCCGTGTTTCTTGACTTCCGCAAGGTGTTCGATACCGTTCCCCACAGTCGTTTAATGAACAAAGTAAGAGCATATGGACTATCAGACTAATTGTGTGATTGGATTGAGGAGTTCCTAGATAACAGAACGCAGAATGCCATTCTCAATGGAGAGAAGTCTTCCGAAGTAAGAGTGATTTCAGGTGTGCCACAGGGGAGTGTCATGGGACCGTTGCTGTTCACAATATACATAAATGACCTGGTGGATGACATCGGAAGTTCACTGAGGCTTTTTGCAGATGATGCTGTGGTGTATCGAGAGGTTGTAACAATGGAAAATTGTGCTGAAATGCAGGAGGATCTGCAGCGAATTGACGCATGGTGCAGGGAATGGCAATTGAATATCAATGTAGACAAGTGTAATGTGCTGCGAATACATAGAAAGATAGATCCCTTATCATTTAGCTACAAAATAGCAGGTCAGCAACTGGAAGCAGTTAATTCCATAAATTATCTGGGAGTATGCATTAGGAGTGATTTAAAATGGAATGATCTTATAAAGTTGATCGTCGGTAAAGCAGATGACAGACTGAGAGTCATTGGAAGAATCCTAAGGAAATGCAATCCGAAAACAAAGGAAGTAGGTTACAGTACGCTTGTTCGCCCACTGCTTGAATACTGCTCAGCGGTGTGGGATCCGTACCAGATAGGGTTGATAGAAGAGATAGAGAAGATCCAACGGAGACCAGCGCGCTTCGTTACAGGATCATTTAGTAATCGCGAAAGCGATACGGAGATGATAGATAAACTCCAGTGGAAGACTCTGCAGGAGAGACGCTCAGTAGCTCGGTACAGGCTTTTGTTAAAGTTTCGAAAACATACCTTCACCGAAGAGTCGAGCAGTATATTGCTCCCTCCTACGTATATCTCGCGAAGAGACCATGAGGATAAAATCAGAGAGATTAGAGCCCACACAGAAGCGTACCGACAATCCTTCTTCCCACGAACAATACGAGACTGGAGTAGAAGGGAGAACCGATAGAGGTACTCAGGGTACCCTCCGCCACGCACCGTCAGGTAGCTTGCGGAGTATGGATGTAGATGTAGACAGTGAAAAAAGTTATCCAACTAAAACAGTCATTTTTCTTTACGTACTACACGAGTATGTAATAAAAAATGGGGGTTCATATAAAAAAAAACGCAGTTGATATCCGTTTGACCTATGGCAGCGCCATCTATCGGGCCAACCATAGCGCCATCTGGTTTCCCCCCTCAAGCTAGGCGAGTTTCGTTCTTTGTAGTTTTTTCGCTTGGTGCTTATTTCGTGAGATATTTGGTCCGGTCGCTATCAATGGACCACCCTGTATATAGGTCCAAGTACGCACTCGAAATTCCCAGCACGACCCTCATATTTCAGCGAAAAAAGAAGTGTTTTTCAAAAAATTTCGTCCGGCGGGTACATCCGGCAAAAAAGGACGTTAAACAGTGGCAATCAGGCAACACTGTAACCACATGTATGGTAACAACCCCTGTCAGCACTGATCTGTATAGCTGTACAGTTGGTGCAGTAGATAGAGTTTTAAGTTAGCATGTAGAAGGTCGATGGTTCAATGCTGGGTTGAGGCATATGATTTTTATTTGGTAAATGTAGTCCAGATGGTACGGTATCTGGCATCTTAATCGTCAACAGCGATTGCAGTGGGTCCTCTACAAAACATTTGCACTTACATATTACAATCGTAGAAATGGAAGACTGGTCAGGTCAGGTCAGGTCACGTCATGGGCGTGAATTCATTCGCATCACTTCATCTACTATATGTAAAACCTGTTTTCTTTGTACCCTCCTCCAACGGTCCCATAGATTAATACTAACTATTATTTTTGTCTCGTTCAGGTCCACTTCACTTCGTTAAGGCAGACGTATGGCATACACAAATTATGAATATGTGAATATGGTTCTGATCCTTAGTTAGACAGTCTCGGGGAAGATAAAAAAGGGCTCCAGTTTCAAAAGGTACAGAGCAAAGAAACGACGAGAATCGACCAAGCAACAGTGGGTATTGTAGTTGTAAATTGTCGAGGCTGTGTTGGAAAAGTACCAGAGCTTCAAATGCTGACAGAAAGCACTGGAGCTGAAATTTTTATAAAGGCGCAAACCGTGTTCAGAAAGAATAGATTAAATAAAGTAGGTGGTGGTGTGTTTGTGTCTGTTGGTAGTAGTTTATCTTGTAGTGAAGTTGAAATACATAGTCTGCGAATTACTATGGGTAGAGGTTACACTCAACAGCCGTACCTAAATATTAATTGGCTCCTTCTACCGACCCCCCGACTCAGATCGTATAATAGCTGAACGGTTCAAAGAAAACTTGACTCACATTACAAATAAGTACCCCATTCATACAGTTATAATTGGTGAAGACTTCAGTCCTCGATTTATTGGCGAAAATACATGTTCAAAGCCCGTGGTGGACAGAAAACATCTTCCGAAATTGTACTAAATGCTATCTCTGAGTAGTACTTTGAACAGTTTGTTCATGAGCCCACATGAATTGCAAATGCTTGCGAAAACACACTTGACTTCTTAGAAGCAAATAATCCTTATCTAACAGAGAGCGTCGTGGCGGATGCAGGGATTAGTGAACACAACGTCATTGTAGCGAGGCTCAAAACCATATCAACCAAATCCACTAAAAATAAACGCAAAATATATCTATTTAAAACAGCAAATAAAAATTCGCTTGATGCCTTCCAACAAGAGAGTCTCCATACCTTCGAAGCTAATTATGTAAGTGTAGAGCAGATATGGCTCTAATTCAAAGATACAGTATCGATAGCAATAGATAGATTCATACCGCATAAGTTAATAAGAGACGGTACTGATCCACCATGCTACACAAAACACGTCAGAACACTGTTGCAGAAGCAACGAAAAGAGCATGCCAAATTCAACAGAAGGATAACCCCCAAGACTGGCTAAATTTCACGGAAGCTCGAAATTTAGTGCGGACGTCACTGCGAGATGCTTTTAGTAGTTCCTACAATGGAAGAGTCAATACCGTCACTGCACGATAGCGACTTAAATGTTACCGATGATGGTGCCACTAAAGCGGAGTTACTAAATACAGTCTTCCGTAATTCCTTCACGAAAGAAGACGAAGTAAATATTCCAGAACTCGAAACCAGAACAGTTGTTAGCATGAGTGACATAAAAGTAGATATCTTAGGTGTTGCGAAACAAATCATTTAAGAAAGGCAAGTGTTCCGATCCAAATGTTATACCAATTAAGATCCTTTCAGAGTATGCAGAAATAATAGCGCCTTTCTTAGCAATAATATACAACCGGTCACTCGACGAAAGGTCTGTTCCTAAAGACTGGAAAGTAGAACAGGTCACACCAATATTCAAGAAAGGAAATAGGAGTAACCCATTGAATTACAGACCCATATCACTGACCTCAATTTGCAGTAGGATTTTGGCTCATATACTGTACTCGAACATTATGAATCACCTTGAATAAAATGACTTATTGATACATAGCCAACAAGGATTCAGAAAATATCGTTCTTGTTATTCCCATGAAGCAATGAGTACTTTCGACAAAGGGTCTGAGATCGATTCCATATTCCTAGATCTACAGAAGGCTTTTGATACCGTTCCTCACAAGCGACTATTAATCAAATTGCGTGCATATGGAGTATCGTCTCAGTTGTGTGACTGGATTCGTGATTTCCTCTCAGAGAGGCCACAGTTCGTAGTGATAGACAGTAAATCATCGATTAGAACAGAAGTGGTATCTAGCGTTCCGCAAGGTAGTATCATAAGCCCTCTGCTGTTCCTGATTTATGCAAATGATCTAGCTGGTAATCTGAGAAGCCCCCTTAGATTTTTTGCAGATGACGCTGTAATTTTCCGTATAGTAAAATCATCAGACGATTAATATCAATTACAAAATGAGCTAGAGCGAATTTCTGTATGGTGCGAAAAGTGGCAATTGGATCTAAACAAAGAAAAGTGCCCGGTCATCCATATGGGTACTAAAAGAAATCCAATAAATTTTGGGTATACGATAAATCGCACAAATCTAAGGGCTGTCAAATCGACTATATACCTAGGAATTAGGAATTCCTTTTTCCTAAGCCCCATTCGAGAGTGGAATGGTAGAGAAGTAGTATGAAAATGGTTCGATGAACCCTCTGCTAGGCACTTAAGTGTGAATTTCTGAGTAACCATGTAGATGTAGATGTAGATGTAGATCTGATAACCGGGGTGGTGTTGCCATTAATGAATATGCTGCTAGATATCCTCGTCGGCGCAATCAAGCTGAAAACGTGTTTCGTCGTCTGGAGCTGCTTGGAAGTCATGTTCCCTCCTTCCACTACTACGTGACAGAGGTCGTCCACGGACTCACCGTACTCCAGCTACTGAGAAAGCTATTCTGGAGGTCGTACACCAAGAACCTCAGCAAAGTACACCTAGCGTAGCAAGGCAGCATCGGCCTATCATTATGCTTTCAAGCAACATTTCCATCCTGCAGATCCCCATCAGCGGATGTAATTCTGTGAATGGTTCCAACAACAACAGGATGCCAACGATAGTTTCGTGAACACCGTAATATGGTCGGATGCAGCAGCATTCACTCGTGAGGGTCTCTTCAATATGCACAACGCCCACCATTGCTGTGTGGTTAATCCACACGTCACCCGCGACCGTGGATATCAAGTTCACTTTGGTATCAACGTCTGGGCAGGACTATTGTGTGACAGGTGTTTGGGCCCCTACATGTTGCCTGACCAATTGACTGCACGAAGGTATCATGAATTCCTCTCAAACTATCTGCCTGATGCGCTGGAAGATGTTCCACTACGTGTTCGACAGAGGAAATAGTTCGAACATGATGGTGCACCTTCTCACACTGGAATTAATGTGCGACAGTATTTAGACAGAATATTTCCAGGGAAATGGCTCGGACGCGGAGGTCCAGTTGTATGGTCACCGCGTTCACCTGACCTAAACCCCAGGATTTCTTCCTGTGGGCACACTTGAAGGAGCACGTGTGCTCTACTCCGTCGAACAATGTGGAAGAATTGGTAGCGCATGTTCATGCTGCGCTTGTTACTGTGGACACAACTTTGCTGCGAAGGGTCCAGAGCTGTTTGATCCGGCGGGTTGCGCAATGTTTGGACGCGCAGTGAGGTCGCTTTGAGCGTCTGTTGATCTGAGAACAACGTATTCTGTCGTGAGGGTCAAGCGGTCATTATTATGGACATTATCATTGTCACTAGTTCCTAATGTGCTACATCTGAGCGCTCATATTCCATGTAGTATAAATGACAAGTAGATGTAGTGCTATTGTACTATGGTAACGTCTTTAGCATGTCGATCTTGATGTTGTTTTTGTAATCATTCTGTGCCGTGAGAGTAACTTTTCCAAATGTTTATTTTTTATTTGTCTAACCATGTACTTGTTATGTTCAGCGTTACAAAGTGTTGTAAATTTAAGATACATGTGACCTAAGAAACGGTGTATATTGTAGTATTAAATATCAGAATGAAATCAGGAAATAAAAATAATGTACCCCTCCTCAGGATAAAGCGCTCGACCTCCTGCCTGCTATCCCAGAACTCAGTCCACTGCACCAACTGTACAGCACGGTCAACACCTTGCTGTCACAGGTTGTTACCGTACATGTGGTTACAGTGTTGCCAGATTGCCACTCCTTAACGTCCTTTTTCTCCCGGATGCACTCACTAGACGAAATTTTGTGAGAGACTTTTATCGCTGGCATGTGATTAGTCGCACAGCGAAATCCGAGTGCGCGAATTTCGCCACACACACACACACACACACACACACACACACACACATATATATATATATATATATATATATATATATATATATATATATATATATATATATATGTGTGTGTGTGTGTGTGTGTGTGTGAGTGTAGTTGAATGCTCTGTGTAGATCATTCATTTTGGCAATTAATGGTGAGGAGGTGTTTCAGGCAATTATCTGCTGCTATGTGATCATAGGCGCAGCATTGAAAATAAGGATTTTAGTAAGTGTAGTGCTAGGACTATGATGAAAATGATATGAAATGAAACACGAATACAGTCTGAGATTATATATGCATATAAGTTATTTAAAAATTGTAGATCGGATGCAGTATTTCAAAAAATCATCAGACTCTATCTTTATCCACTTCGCATCTGTGCAATATATCCCAGATAAAGCTTTTTGATATGCAATGAATTCCACACCTAGCTCCTTCAAGCCGATGGATACCTCACAATACTCTGGTTTCTCACACAGACGTTTAACCTGTTTCTCTTTTGATTCTGTATTCATGAGCAAACAAAGATACTGCTCTAACTCACCAACGTGTACACTATGGACACGTAGAAAGTTTACACCACCATTGCAAGAGGAGTCTATGCTTGGCAGCTAACGACTGAATCCCTCCAATAAAGGTGTAGTGCAGTATCCATATTGTATAAGTTCACCACTGAGGCGTGCCATAGATAAACACGCTTGTCACCGGATTTCACACATAGTGTAGAGTCATCATATACTGACGTAATATATAGTGTCACACCAGTAAGCCAAATTTCCACAGGGAGGGGAGGTGTACGAGTTGGATAATACTATGTGGCCATCTGCTGATTGACGTAGAGCTGTTGTTGTTGTGGTCTTCAGTCCAGAGTCTGGTTTGATGCAGCTCTCCATGCTACTCTATCCTCTGCAAGCTTCTTCACCTCCCAGTACCTACTGCAACCTACATCCTTCTGAATCTGCTTAGTGTATTCATCTCTTGGTCTCCCCTACGATTTTTTTTTACCTTCCACGCTGCTCTCCAATACTAAATTGGTGATCCCTTGATGCCTCAGAACATGTCCTACCAACCGATCCCTTCTTCTGGTCAAGTTGTGCCACAAACTTCTCTTCTCCCCAATCCTATTCAATACTTCCTCATTAGTTATGTGATCTACCCATCTAATCTTCAGCATTCTTCTGTAGCACCACATTTCGAAAGCTTCTATTCTCTTCTTGTCCAAACTATTTACCGTCCATGTTTCACTTCCATACATGGCTACACTCCATACAAATACTTTCAGAAATGACTTCCTGACACTTAAATCTATACTCGATGTAACAAATTTCCCTTCTTCAGAAGCGCTTTCCTTGCCATTGCCAGTCTACATTTTATATCCTCTCTACTTCGACCATCATCAGTTATTTTGCTCCCCAAATAGCAAAACTCCTCTACTACTTTAAGCATCTCATTTCCTAATCTAATTCCCTCAGCATCACCCGACTTAATTAAACTACATTCCATTATCCTCGTTATGTTTTTGTTGATGTTCATCTTATATCCTCCCTTCAAGACACCATCCATTCTGTTCAACTGCTCTTCCGAGTCTTTTGCTGTCTCTGACAGAATTACAATGTCATCGGCGAACCTCAAAATTTTTATTTCTTCTCCATGGATTTTAATACCTACTCCGAATTTTTCTTTTGTTTCCTTTACTGCTTGCTCAATATACAGATTGAATAACATCGGGGAGAAGCTACAACTCTGTCTTACTCCCTTCCCAACCACTGCTTCCCTTTCATGTCCCTAGACTCTTATAACTGCCATCTGGTTTCTGTACAAATTGTAAATAGCCTTTGGCTCCCTGTATTTTACCCCTGCCACCTTTAGAATTTGAAAGAGAGTATTCCAGTCAACATTGTCAAAAGCTTTCTCTAAGTCAACAAATGCTAGAAACGTAGGTTTGCCTTTCCTTAATCTTTCTTCTAAGATAAGTCGTAAGGTCAGTATTGCCTCACATGTTCCAGTATTTCTACGGAATCCAAACTGATCTTCCCCGAGGTCGGCGTCTACTAGTTTTTCCATTCGTCTGTAAAGGATTCGTGTTAGTATTTTGCAGCTGTGGCTAATTAAACTGATTGTTCGGTAATTTTCACATCTGTCAACACCTGCTTTCTTTGGGATTGGAATTATTATATTCTTCTTGAAGTCTGAGGGTACTTCGGCTGTTTCATACATCTTGCTCACCAGATGGTAGAGTTTTGTCATGACTGGCTCTTCCAAGGCCGTCAGTGGTTCCAATGGAATGTTGTCTACTCCGGGGGCCTTGTTTCGACTCAGGTCTTTCAGTGCTCTGTCAAACTCTTCACGCAGTATCGTATCTCCCATTTCATCTTCATCTACATCCTCTTCCATTTCCATAATATTGTCCTCAAGTGCATCGCCCTTGTATAGACCCTCTATATACTCCTTCCACCTTTCTGCTTTCCCTTCTTTGCTTAGAACTGGGTTTCCTTCTGAGCTCTTGATGTTCATACATGTGGTTCTCTTATCTCCAAATGTCTCTTTAATTTTCTTGTAGGCAGTATCTATCTTACCCCTAGTGAGATAAGCCTCTATATCCTTACATTTGTCCTCTAGCCTTGCCTGCTTAGCCATTTTGCACTTCCTGTCGAACTCATTTTTGAGACGTTTGTATTCCTTTTTGCCTGCTTCATTTACTGCATTTTTATATTTCCTCCTTTCATCAATTAAATTCAGTATTTCTTCTGTTACCCAAGGATTTCTACTAGCCCTTGTCTTTTTACCTACTTGATCCTCTGCTGCCTTCACTACTTCATCCCTCATAGCTACCCATTCTTCTTCTACTGTATTTCTTTCCCCCATTCCTGTCAATTGTTTCCTTATGCTCTCCCTGAAACTCTGTACAACCTCTGGTTCTTTCAGTTTATCCAGGTCCCATCTCCTTAAATTCCCACCATTTTGCAGTTTCTTCAGTTTTAATCTACAGGTCATAACCAATAGATTGTGGTCAGAGTCCACATCTCCCCCTGGAAATGTCCTACAATTTAAAACCTGGTTGCTAAATCTCTGTCTTACCATTATATAATCTATCTGATACCTTTTAGCTATGCACGACGTATTTCGTCCTAGTGTAACTCAGGAATAGACACTTTAACACGCTTCGATGCATTTTCAGTTTCTATCCTCACATGCAAGCCCCAGGCATTATGTGCTTCTATACTGACATTTACAAATTTCGTTCCACAAGGACTTACATTGTATGTAGATCTGAAAAGTGTCGGCATGCTTGATACCTTCTCATCCACAGAATCTGCACTCCGTCTCTGTGCTAGCACAGGAATGTTCTGCTGTGATGGGTCATATGTCGGTGACTAGCACTGTCCTCCATGTTGCTTTTGCTTAGGACCAGCAGCAGCATTTGAGGCATTGGGAGCAGACCACCCATCCTTATCCCACAAATCGATGAGCGTGACAGACAATAACAGCTCCATGTCCAGCACCAGCAGGTGGACTAGGTGTGGAAGTTTCTTATCCACAGCATCTCCCCTCTGTCCCTGTATTACCACAGAGATTTTCTGATGCGATGGGTCATGTGTCAGTTACCAGTGCCGACCTCCGTCTTGCTGTTGTTTAGAACCACCAGCACCATCCAAAGCATTAGGAAAAGGCTGGGTGGCCTGATCACGCTAATCGATGGCTGGGATAGACAATAACAGCTCACTGTCTTGCCCCAGCAAGTGCTCTATGTGTGCTCCAGGATCCCACATTGTCACTACAAGTTCGAACATGCTGGAGGTCGTTGCTGCCACATGTCCAGAGGTCAGTGCAGGTCTCGACAAGATGGCGGCTGAGGTTGCTATGGGTCTGGACACGGAAGAGGTTGACATGCTGGTGCTCGCAACTCCTGGCTTCGAGATGTCAAAGGCTACTATTGAACAAAGGGGAGGAAGCATTACATACATACTAAGACACGAAAACAGCCTGTAATAATAATACGAACTAAAGTTGTGATATGGAATACTTACTTTCCTGTTTCTTGCTGTTCTGCAGGGCTGTGCTGGATCTCGACTGCTGCTGCTGACGTTTCATCGTTCTTCTTCTGCTGATGTTGCTGCTGAAACTGGCTGAATGAGTGAAAATGTGGTCATGCAGCTGCTGAGACTGCTGTATCTCCCCCCTGGTGACATCACAAGATACTGTCATCCTGTTAGCTGAAGCCTATCACGTGGGACCGGATTCAGTGTTCCTAGTCGTTCCTGCCCTTTTTTCTAGACCACCATCTTCGATTACATCATGAAAGGGGAGAGGGGAAGAGCTGACAGTACCATCTGGTGGAGATGGTGTGAACTAAACCAGCTGATAACCAAACCTCAAGGTGAACACCTATGGCTCATTGTGGAAAAGGACGAAGCTGATGTGGAGTTTTAGACAGTTTCAAAAAAGGGAGGCAGTTCCCACACAAGCATGTATCAGCGTGACTTTCGAAATGCATCTTCATGCCATGTCGCTGCATTGCCATTATTTGTCGAAAAGTATTCACCATTCGCTCATCCATTAATTTTTCTTTCCACTCATTGTGTAGGAGGCTATGTACACAGTTCTGAGCAGTGTGGTTAGATGTAGTACACTTATTACATTCATCCATGCTCATCACCAAAATTTCCTTAATTGTAAAAATGGATGCTTGCTCCAGAGTAGGTGAACGTTTTGCCTTTTGTGCTTTAGAAGACTAACTGGACTTTTATCAAAGGATCTACAGTTACAGCAGATGCAATTATCAGCATGAGTTGCAACTTGTAACTTCGCCCCTTCCTGCTGTGTCTCCATTATTTCATGAAGTGTTTACATCTTCTCCACGACTTCAAAAAATATCACTGCTTTACAAACATCGATCAGCAGCATGATCACAGCTAATATGCCCATTAAACTCCTCCTTCTGCAGCCCATATGTCTCATCCACTGAATTCTAGCACGCAGTAAACAATTACTTCCATCCTCCCAGTCCAGCAGATAGATACAGTCTGAGACAATTTCCTGCCATTATTTATCCAGACCGCTATCCTGCATTATGTCACAGAAGGCGAGGGGGGAGGGCCAGCAACGCACTCTGGTGTTGATGTTGTGAACTACGTCAGTTGGTCTCTGGGCCTGAAGGTGAATAAACTGGATGGAGCTACTGTATCTCACAACTCAAATTGTTAAAATAAACAATATATCACAATGCATACAAAATAAAGACTTAAACATGTCCTTTCCAGCAGCACAGTACAGACTGAGTCCTTTTCCCACCAATTTTACAAATGAGAGAGGTGAGTGGTGGAAGCGGAAGGAGAGGGGTGAGAGGGGTAGGGGGTTGAACGAGCAGTGGAGTTATTTTAGTGGAGGTAACCCAACTGACCTGTTTTCCCACCAAAATCTGAACTTGCTGCCATGACATCACTGGGACGTTGCCCCATCTGTGGCCACCATCTTGAATCAATTCGGCAACAGTACCGGGTGGGGTGATACAAACTTCGTCCAACAACTCTTACAACCTCCCTCTCCTACATTTTTGGCTCCTTTAACAAAATTTGTTCACGCGTAGCATTTTATAATACTGTGTCCTTTTCCCTGTCTGCTGATCCCACCATGTGGCTTCAATTTCAACGCCTGTAGACGTTTCTCAAGAATATGTAAAAACTGGTAGACGGACTTTGTCGGACTGTGAACAAGATATGGTATAAAAAATTCCGGAAACCTTTTTTTGAGGATAGTGGTCTCTGTTAATACCCGCTGTGGTCGTTTTATATGCATCTACTTACCAAGTTCACGCATACAAAAATCCTGCTTCGTGCCACATCCGTATCCGAGACTTGGTCCACTTAGGAACGCATTCTGAAGTCGTGTTTGTTTCGCTTCACTCCACCAGATCTTCAGCAAACAACTACGAAACACTTCATAGGTGGTAAATTTGCCATCATTGTGCATTTCCCTCGAGATGTCTTCCATAAAACTTAATTTTACCCTCTTCCGGCATTCCTCGCACAAAACCATCTCTACATGCAGCAATTTTATTAACAGAATGGTATTTTGCGTTCTTCGGAAAACATTTTCTCGTTCCTGAGATACCCCATGGAACACCTGTAACAATAGTATCCTTATTCGCTGCAATTTCATTTAATTCTGCCCATATATCTTTTATCTGCCGCTTACGCTGTACAGAGACTTCATTTAATCTTGAAGTTAAATGGTCTCTACTTTTAAGCACCTTCTTTAGACATTCTGCTACTCTAACGGACAAATTGTTAACCGGTTTTTTAGTCACATACTCAAGCGTATTTTGCTTTAGCATACAGTTCTTGACATTTCTACCCAGTTCGTCCTGTATCCTTTCCTTTTGCACGAAGGCTTTTTCTGCTGTATTGACTCTGGTGCTAACCAGGCAAACCTCCTCAGAAATTTTGCCCATGTCCGCCCTTATAACGTCTAATTTTGTATCGGTAACCCTTCCAGTAGCTGAATTAATATTTTTAAACCTCAGCTTCTACACTTTCAGTATCTGAATTCAGATCAGAATTTCCCTGTTCCATTTAAGTACTCAGTGCCCCTAAAATAGACTGCAGTACCCGCATATCAGAGCTCAAATGTGACAGGACTTTCTCTAACCATGCCATTGAATCAATCACAATTACAGCTCGTTCACCTGATTTCGGAATATTAACTCCATTAATGACGTCCCTAACAAAACTACCAACTTCAGATTTTGGACTAACTTGCCCACTAACATTATCTGAACCAAACTGAATTGTTGGTTGTTTAATCATTGGAAGGTCCATCGCCGATGATGACCTTGCAGGTTTGCGAGGTGCCGGGGCAGAGATGCATGTGTAACACTTCGATTCAACTTCATTTGCATGAGAACTGCTCATACACTCAACCCGCCCCCTTAAACTACCACCTTCACTCATGCACAATGGAAAAATGAATCCAAAGAGAATTGAAATGACACTGTAGATGTGTGGTAAAAAGGTTGCCCACTTGCAGTAATAGTCCCTATGCTCAATAGTTATAAAAATGTGCAGGAAATGTAATTCATCATTTGACTACTAAGTGATAAGGAAATTAAGCATCTACATCTACATCTATATGGATACTCTGCAAATCACATTGAAGTGCATGACAGAGGATTCATCGAACCATCTTCGCAATTCTCTATTATTCCAACCTCGTTTAGCGCGCAGAAAGAATGAACACCTGTGTCTTCCCGCACGATCTCTGATTTCCCTTATTTTATCGTGGTGATCGTTCATCCCTATGTACGTCGGTGTCAACAAAATATTTTCGCATTCGGAGGAGAAAGTTGGCGATTGTAATTTCGTGAGAAGATTCCGTCGCAACGAAAAACGCCCCTCTTTTAACGATATCCAGCCCAAATCCTGTATCATTTCTGTGACACTCTCTTCCATATTTCGCGATTATACAAAACGTGCTGCCTTTCTCTGCACTTTTTCGATGTACTCCGTCAGTTCCATCTGTCAAAGATCACACACCGCGCAGCAGTATTCTAAAGGAGGACGGACATGTTTAGTGTAGGCAGTCACCATAGTAGGTCTGTTACATTTTCTTAGTGTCCTGCCAATGACACGCAGTCGTTGGTTAGCCTTCCCCACAACATTTTCTATGAGTTCCTTCCAATTTAAGTTGTTCGTAATTTTCATACCCAGGTATTTAGTTGAATTTACCGCTTTTATGTTAGACTGATTGATAGTGTAACCGAAGTTTAACGAGTTCCTTTTAGCACTCATGTGGATGACCTCATACTTTTCGTTATTTAGGGTCACAAAGCATCACAAATAAATTTATTTTATCGAATAAACATGTAAATATACGATTTACAGAACAATGCTTTAACATAATAAAGGCTTAAAATAATGTTGCTGAGAATATGTAGTTGGTAGGTTTTGAAAGGGTCACCTACTCTGAAATACTGAATGTGGTAATCTATTATGAATGGGTCAATCAAAAGCGTTAATGATAAATCCCAAACATGCGACAATGCAGATCGAAAATGGCAACTCTGTGTAAAAGTCACATGCAAAATCGTGCGTACCGTAGCGCCAAAACTATAGCATATGCTGCAGAGGGCGTCAGAGAATAATTACAGATCTCTATTATGCTGGTGCTACAAATACTTTACCACCTAGACCTCAGGCGGTGTGTAGGCAGCAAACAGTAGTCGGATGGTGTAGCCGCCGACCTCTGTACTGTAGGCCTTATATCACACAAATAGTTTTATTACTAGTACATAATTTTGTTTGAAATTTTTCAAAAGGATAAAATGAAAGTAATAACACATATATATGTAAGTACAAATACATATACACAATTTTGTTTAAACTTGTTGCTAGCTTAGATAGTGATAATAAATAAAAGATACATAATAGGTTGTAAAATTGAAATTAAAAGTGTATTTAATGGAAGTAGCAAGAGATGGCAATTGGCTTAGATATGATGTAACAGTTCTTCCCTTTATACCTTCTGCGCCTATGGTTACATCTGTTACATATGTAGTCTTCACAGTGATTTACTAACTTTAATGTATTGATTAGTTTGGTTATAATGTGTTTCCAAAATTAAGGTAACAGTGGAGATTGCGAGTTGATTTAAAATGTCATAGTCCGCTGCATCAGGTGCTAGGGACCGGAAAAACTTCGAGACAGTCACACCTGACACAGCGAAAGAAGAAGAAATGTCAGATCTTCAGGTAGTATTACATGCTATAAATGATATAAAAAACAGCCACATAGAAAGTAACATTTTCCGATTGATTCAACTGAGTGTTGTAGAACCTTCGCGTACTTTTGCTATTTTTGTACGGTTACCAAGTCTTGACTTCCTGTGTGTGATACAGCATCCGATTCTGTATCTGCGCTTGTGTCTGTGTCCTTTACTATGTACTTCTGATCTGTCCGATGAAGAGCCATTGCCTGTGAGAAAGTACACCACGCCGCTTGTTGGATTTATGTATTTCAAGTTCATCCGTTCTCGTATACTGGGGGCTCTCGTGTACTGGGGAAGAAAGGGTACAGTCGTCTTCATTTATCAGTTGTGTCATATTCCGTCTACCATGTATCAATTCTCCATTTGTTTACGTTCAGTTTCTCGGTTATGTCTTGTCAAAGTTATTTCTCTTATTTTGTGCATCATCCCCTCTTCAGCCAGTAAACAGTTGCTCTGTGGCGAATTATAATATCTATAGGGAAAACTTCCAGTACCACGCAGACTGCCTCAGTCAAGATCGTGTCGAGTGCCCCTAAGATTCTGAGTAGGACACTCCTCTGACCACCCCACACAACGGTTTTATGCCTAGCTAAGCATAATCGATGTTCCGAAGCATTAGCTTCATCACAAGTTACTGACTCAAAGAGTTCTGTGTAATATGTCCTCACTGTCTGAAGCATTGTCTGAAGGGGTAGCATGTATCTTATAGCGTTCAGTCCTGCAAGTTTATGCATAAGTTTCGTCGCTTTGTTAATTGTCAGTTTGCCATGTTCGTGAAAGTGTAAATGCTCGTCAATATAAATGCCAAGATACCTTGTCATAGCTTTCCTTCTTAAGATACGTTGTTTAACTTCATAATTGGATTTCTTTTCAGTGTGCCTTTTAGAAGTAGATAAACAGTTTTGTTTGTCGAATTTGTGAGTTTGCTGTTCGTGCATTATTCACCGATGAACCCGAGGAGTCGCGTGGCTTTACTCTCTAATTGGGACCGGGAGTTTGCAGATACCAATACCATAAGGTCATCAACGTATGCAACCGCCCCGTTTGCCATGTGGTTGTCTTCTAGTGTATTCAGTAGTGGTTCTTTGGCTATGTCCCAGAAGATCGGGTCACATATGGATCCTTGCGGACAACCCTTTTTCCATTACACTATCCTGTTTTTACAGTAATCTCTAAGGCTGTTGTACAGAGCAAGTGGAACATTCATCTCTCTAAGTTGCGAACAGCGCTGGCCACCAAAGGTTGTCGAAAGCACCACCTATGTCAGTTAGGACTGCTACTGTGTAATTGTCGTGTATGGTCTGTGTCATTTCTATATATTTAGTGCGTCGTAGACGGATTTATGTGGTTGAAAAACAAAATGATTTCGGCTAAGGCCGAAGAGCTGCTTGTGCGAGTGAAGTCTGTCACACAACAGTCTCTCCCGTACCTTCCCCAGAACGTTAATGAGGCGTATTGGTTTGTATGTCTTAGGGTCAGTGGGGCCTTTGTCCTCCGCTTTCTTGACTATAATTGGATTTGCTGTCTTCCATATGTTTGGCATTCGTTCTTCTAGTAGAGCATCATTCAGCAAGTTCAAATGGTTCAAATGGCTCTGAGCACTATGGGATTCAACAGCTGAGGTCAATAGTCCCCTAGAGCTTAGAACTACTTAAACCTAACTAACCTAAGGACATCACATACATCCATGCCCGAGGCAGGATTCGAACCTGCGACCGTAGCGGTCTCGCGGTTCCAGACAGCAGCGCCAGAACCGCGCGGCCACTTCGGCCGGCGTTCAGCAAGTATGTCAGGTACGGTAAGATAAGTGGAACAGCTTGTTTGATGGTTTCGGGGAGGATGTCATTAGGGCTCGGAGCCTTTTTGTTCTTTACTTTGTATATTGCCAATGGAGCTTCCTTACGTGCAAAGGGGATGGTAATACCCTCGTTTTCGTATTTGTCATAAAGTAATCTGCGAAGGGCGGTGTGAAGTTGGTTTTCCTGAGTGTTGTTATCGTCAGGAAGTAGTTGGTTGAGGAGACGCTGCGCTGTGGTAGTACCATCTGATTTCTTTATAGAGGAAACTCTTCAATCACGTTTCTTAGTGGTTTTGCCAGTTTTCTTTGCGTAGCAAAAAAATGGTTCAAATGGCTCTGAGCACTACGGGACTTAACTTCTGAGGTCATCAGTCCCCTAGAACTTAGAACTAATTAAACCTAACTAACCTAAGGACATCACACACATCCACGCCCAAAGCCGGATTCTAACCTGTGACGTAGCGGTCGCGCGGTTCCAGACTGTAGCGCCTAGAACCACTCGGCCACTTCGGCCGGCTCTTTGCGTAGCAACAACATTGGGTGTTGTAATGTGTCTGTGTCTGTGTTTGTTTTAGTGTATATAATTATTGTGTTATGATCACTGAGTATTCTTTTATCGATCACATGCCATTTCGCTACCTGTATTAATGATGCACTGTTTGCCGAAGAAATGAATACGCTGCTGCCTACTCCACTATTTCCCTGGTTGGTTGGCGGCTTGCCTGGTTTGTTTAAAACGAAAAGAATACGTCGACTATTGTTTGTTCTCTGACCTTCGCTCTGTCAGAGTGCCAGACATTTGACCCAGCATTTTTGTCTGCCAGTTGCAAATCGAGCAGTTTCTTTTATTACTTCAGCAAAAACCTCTATATCATATGAGTCCAGGGCGTAGATGAACGATACGATTTATGTTCCCCTGCCTGAAGTTATTTCGACTGTGACCGTATGTTGTGTGCATAATTGGGTTATGTGTGTTACTGTAATGTTATTGTTTACTACAATGACTGCGGCGCAGGCTTTGCTTCTGCCTTTGATTTACATATACTACCTCGGAAGGCCTGTAATTCTTCCATCTCTTGTGTACTGTTCTTGTAGGCACAATGTGTCTGCGCATATCTCGTTCACGAGCCTACCATGCTCTGCGGCAACCGTCGTGCTACCCATGCAGTTTAGCTGCAAGACTATCGGTATGGAAATTTACTAAATACAACGGACTTCGGTCCGCTCTGGGTGTAATGGAGGTACACGCGTCCATGCGCCCTTACCGGGTCCTTGTACACATTGTCAAGGTTAAGGTCTTCATTTCTTCGTTCACATTATTTACGTAAAAGATTATAGAGTTCGAGTTTACCTGTTGGCAGGTATTCAGTTCGTAGAATCATTCTGTCTGTTTGTTTAGTCGTGGGCTAGCATACAGTGTCACCCAATGGATAACTCAGTCTTGATGTCAGTCTTAGTGCAGTTTGAAAAACTCTTTTCTTTTCCAGTTGAATTATGCGCAAGTTCTCTTCAATGACGTTGTAGTCTAGTTGGTTTCTTACTTCATGGTTTTGTAATTCTTTTTGATGTACTGGGTCGTGGTGTTTATCTCTTGATGCAGTTTCCGGTTTTGGGTGATATGATGTCTCATCAGCTGCAGATTGCTGTGACTTTACAGTGTGAGCTTTTTTGTATTTATGTTGTTTTTAGTATCCATAGGTTGTGTGGTCACTGTTTGTTGTTTGAAGTTTTCTGTTCGCGTTTCTTTCTCATTGATAACTGTTTCATGCGGCTGAGTTGTCTTTTCGTGCTTATTGCCACCGTAGGCTAAAGGTACAGTTTGCACGTATGGTTTACATTTTAATGTGTCACATTCATATTTCTCTGGAATTGTTGTTCCATTATACGGTAACCTATCATCTGCCGAGGGAAGATTTAATCTGAGTTTATGTTTTTTCGGTGCGTCCGGATGTGTTACCGTGACTAGGACGTCTGTTGTCATCGTTATGTACCTCTGTTAAGTGTGGTGTGTTGTGTTTAACGACTGTGTCATGGTTCTGCTCTTGGTGGTCATGAACGTATCTTGGACGTTGATATACTCTTTCTACATCATTCGCTAATATCTCCTTAATTTTGTTTCGTAAAAGACGCGTTTTGGGAGGTGATAACCGATAAGGAGCTTGGCGTACCGGGATATCGTCAACCAGCCAAATTTTATAGTTGATTCTGTCAGTAACCCCCAAACGATTAGTAAGATCCTGGGGATAGTGCTCCAACAATTGGAGCAAACTACCCGCTGCGAAGCAGACTAGTGATCGACATCGAATTCGGAGATAATATTATTAACAGGGTTCAACCCGAGGGATTCCTTACAAGAACAATACGCGATTTTCTCGTGGGGACAAAACCGAAAACTGAAGGTATTACCACCAAGATCAAGCACCAAGCCCACCGTTTGGACAAAATCACATCCTACAAGCAGGTTATCTGACTAATTTTTAGCAACGAAAAGCAGGATAGGCCACGAAAAACCGCCGACAGCAATACTCCCTCTTAACTCCCCCACCAGAGGCAACTTATCCCCATTGACAGTACGACATCCCTGCACGGCGGGAGACAAGGATGGAAACTTGCATATGCCGCGAAACTCTAAATACCAACTGTAATCAAGTAAGGAAACAGCACTCCCGGTATTGAACAATTCACAGGCCGGTTCATGATTAAGAAAAGCACAGAGACGTGGGAGCCAAGACTTCGCGATTAGTTTGACATGGGAACACCCCTTAGGAATGCGCCCTGTAAATCCACACCCCTCTCTCTCTCTCTCTCCTGCGTCATTTGTTGGAATGATGGAGTCGCTCTGATGACAATCGTGAATTAAGTGCTCGAGTCATCCACACCTGTAACATTTACGTTGAGGTGGTGATAAGGAATGACACGTCTCAGGATATTCCGCGATCCTTGTGTTATCGGAACTTGCAGCTGTTTCCTGCCGATATTGATCAGAAAAACTAAATGCCTGAATAGAGTTGATGAGATCAGTTAAATCTGTAGAAGATGCCGGTTTTTGGACAAACTGAGTGCGTGACCGGTCCTCAGGTTTCATTCCTTGGACGATTACCAAAACAGTCAGTCGCTCCCCCACCACCATATTCAGGGCATGCACAGCCATCTGCACCCGCTCCACGTACTGAGCAAATATTTCAGTCAGGCCTTGGACCCTCCAGTAATACTGAGTTTTCAGATGCTCACGAACGCTCGGATAGTACTTGCGTCTAATAATACACTCTCTGAATTGGCGCAAGGTGGCTTGACCACGCAAGACTTCCAAGAGGACCTCAGTAAGCACCCCCTTACAAAACGGGTATAGCAAACGTAAAAAACTAATTGGGAGACTTGCAGAGCATCAGCAAGAATTTCAAGACTTGCACTCAACCCCAAGACCTTCTGCACTTGGCCCAAATTATCAATAGTTAGTTGGAGAATCCCGTGGAACAAATGCATAATGGGATTTGGTAACTTATCAAATATACTTGGACTTTGGATCTTAGGCCCTTGACCACGCAAACTCCGCTCATTATTCCCGGTAGAGCTCTGAATTTCCTCATCATCATCACGAATTCGTTCCAATCCTAATATACCCGCCTTGCACTGCAACTCATCGATCTTACGATCAAGTTGCTCGAGCAAGTCCTGTTGTTCCTTGTTCAAGGAGAACGCCTCCAGATCTCGAATACGTGAGGACCTGTGGCATAGCTGGGAATGCACCCGCTCCCTCTGTTTTGGAGTCACATTGGTCCCCTGGAGCAACATAACATTTTGGAGCAAGTCAACTCCCCCACAAATCAAACTTATGGCGTCACTAACTTGCCCTATGACCTCCCCAGAAATTATAACTGTCTGTATTGCTGCCGAATCCCGAGTTCATAAATCAATTGATCCTTTTTTAACAGACCGAGCCCCGGGCAATCACGTTCCCCCCATGAAGACGAAAGTCACCGAAACATAACAATCATGAAATATCAAACTGCAATACTTGACAAATAGAGGGATCAACAGCAAATGCAGAAGAGTTAAGCAGTTAGTTTAAACTCCCCCCCCCCCCTTCCCCTGATCAAAGAGAAACAACCACGCTCAAATCTACCATATGATATACCCTTCCTACAAGGTCAAACAATCAACTAGTCTCCCAACCAGTTTCAATAAAAAGTGTCAAACAATCAGTTATCTTTAAAGGTAATGATAAGGGAAAGGATCAATTCGCCCCAACGCTTCACTTGCATTTACTGTCACACCCTTCAGCGCAAACCACAGAACAAGCAAGTGTAACAATGGCAGAATATTTGCACTCGTAATATTTGCTGTATAACTTCAGAATTACATAATAAACAATAGGAATCTAAATTTATTCTTTTTTAACAAACATGTTTGTAAGACCATAAACAATAAAGGTCAACGTTTAATAAAGTCACATAATCTTGAACAAGGATCACCTTTTCAGTCTCTGAATGAAGTCAGTAGGTTACATAGGGGCAATCAGACGTACATTAAATGTTTCACCATTAAGGACGATCACTCAGTGAGAATTATAACCATAAATTAAAGAAGATTCAATTAAAGCAAGTAACATCAATAGCAAATAATTAAGTCACGTCTCAGCAAATGTATCAAAACCAAATCTTTCAGTTATATAACAATGTTCGATCGTGGAATATGCCGCATTGACGACACAGAAGGCTAAATTTTACCAAACAGCCATTTCTCTAAACCTAGAACTATCTTAATGGTGTACAATTTTTAGGTTATCCAGAACTACTCTAATTCGTCTTTTTTGGGCATAACGGTGGAGTAGATAATTAACTTCTCATTTCATTCTCCTGGAACACAGAGCGGCAATAGACACTCGGCCAACTCTTACCCCAGCGTGGCTCGGGAAAGAGGATGGCTCCTCCAGGAACTGGAAAGGGAACTCGTCTAACACGAGCCACTAGGTTGGACGAAGACCAGTTGGCTATTTTTAATCATTAACCAAAGCTTGCTGGTCAGCGGATGAAATTAACAGAGGCAAAGGTAGCTTTATTTGTACTCACAAGAATTGATAGCTTCTGCAAATGAGATTCCGGCAGAACTACCGCCGTAGTATCAATACGGGACTTCGGAGCTGATGAGAACAAGTCAACAACGGTCTCTACCCAACAGGCCCAACATTTCAGACAGACCGAGAAACCGACATCAGTCGTGGCTAGGCAGATTGCCAAATAGAAATTCGAACACTACCTTAAATGTAATAAAATAGAGAACTTAAATGTAGGTGTGCGCGTCCCCGCTGGCGTGCCGCCAACGCCAAGCGATAAGAGTGTTTACATAACAAAACTGTTGCATCCTTGAGCCTCCGGTTCTGGATGTACCCTTGTCCGGTTAGTGGCTCACGCTACAGATCTTTATTTATGAAAATATACAGTACAATCAGCTACAAATTTTACATATTCACATACACCTTTACCTTTAACCCAAATAAATAGGTTATTTAACATTTTACAGCGTGCTTACCCAAACAGTGACCTACGCCGTCCATGGGAAAGCAACGGTTTTCAGAACGTCTACAGCCAATTTTTTTTTTTTTTGTTTCTTTAAGACGCGCGCCCTAAGTCAGCATGACGTTGAAATGCACGATCATGCAAGGAAATTTCCTATCACAAACTCTATGCAGAAAAACGTTGCCACACAGTTATTAATAGCTCCCACAACACCGGGAGATTGGCCCCGCCAGATGACGACCGTTGCACTAACTAGATGAAAAATCTTACTTTCAGTGACGACACCACCTTCTGGAGGTAATTAGCAGCTGCAGACGAACTTCATAGCCTCCCCAGTCCATGAACGGGAACGAAACGTTGTCCACAGATTTACGGCCTCTTGTGTCCTCACGCCCCGGGTTTTTGGTCCCATCCAGACTTAGCATAGAGGAACCGAGCGTCCCGCTGCAGAACGGTCGTCCAGGGCCAAACACTGGTCTGAACTGCCTCGTCCGCCCTCGGCACGGCACACAGCGCCTTCTCCCAGTGGACGCGCTAGCAGCGCGCTTGCGGAGGCTCCTCAATGCCCTCTAGGAAAGCGCGGAAACTCCAAACAGGAGTAAACCAAGGGAAATACAGGAACCGTGCCCAACGACACGGTTCAGATGTCTATCGTCATTTTTATGTACTTCTTTGCCATGCGGTATTATCCGAGCGGTCTGGGACGCTGCAGTCATAAACTGTGCGGCTGGTCCCGGCGCAGGTTCGAGTCCTCCCTCGGGCATGGGTGTGTGTGTTTGTCCTTAGGATAATTTAGGTTAAGCAGTGTGTAAGCTTAGGGACTGATGACCTTAACAGTTAAGTCCTATAAGGTTTGACACACTCACACATTAAAGTCTTCTTTACTCAGAGCATCCTCTTCCAGTCCTTCTACGCTAAGAAAGGTCACTGTTTGAAGTGCGCCCACTGTAAAAGTTTCCGTTTGATGTACCTCGTCACATTGTGGTCCACGGCGCCGTAGAAACACAATTCGTCGATGTAACATTTTAAGGTAAAATATTTTTGTTGCACAATGTTGCAACTATTGAGGGGATTAACGTCCGTTAGAGAGTCTGTGGGCCGGCCGAAGTGGCCGTGCGGTTCTAGGCGCTGCAGTCTGGAACTGCGAGACCGCTACGGTCGCAGGTTCGAATCCTGCCTCGGGCATGGATGTGTGTGATGTCCTTAGGTTAGTTAGGTTTAACTAGTTCTACGTTCTAGGGGACTAATGACCTCAGAAGTTGAGTCCCATAGTGCTCAGAGCCTTTTGAACCATTTCTTAGAGAGTCTGTGGTCAGCAGCAGCCCAAGTTGTTGCCTCCAGGCTACTGCACGCCGCCCAGACCCTGTTTTGGTTGATGTTGATTTGTGTACGCTTCTGCAAGGCGGTATGATGGTGTTTATATCCGTGTTTTGTTGAAAGGACGCCTGTACACCTCCGCAGTTTGGAACCGCGCGACCGCTACGGTCGCAAGTTCGAATCCTGCCTCGGGCATGGTTCTGTGTGGTGTCCTTAGGTTAGTTAGGTTTAAGTAGTTCTGAGGTCTAGGGGACTGATGACGTCAGAAGTTAAGTCCCATAGTGCTCAGAGCCATTGTGAACCTCCGCAGTTGATACTTGTGTTCATATCCCTACCTATTTGCCCAAAGAGTGCTGTCTCACTGTTTTTGTTTTGGTGTTTACTACTTGACATAGTTGGTGAAATCATATTCCGTTTTCTCTAATCCCTCCAGCTTTGTTACGTGTTGTTTTTCTGTTCTATCAAGGAATACAGCCAACAGTTGTTTTTTCTAGGGTCTCACACATTTCCCGCAGATAGCTTTCCTGTCACACCTTTTCGACGAATGGCCAAAATCCCAACTGTTAAGGCACTTCGTTCTGACAGATAGTCCCTATGGCCTAAAGATTCATATTGTATGTACATCCTATCCATCTGTAATAACAGTAATCTTACCCTTGGTGTCACCTCTAGAATAGTATTTACAGTTATTTTGCCTTTTCGACCCGTTTTGAATCATATTTTGACTTCTTGATGGAATTCGTCGTCGGTGATGCGGTCGCTAAAATTTATTTCAAACCGTTCTTGTAGAAATTCGTGATCTGTGACTTTTGTTGTAACACTGTGTACTGCCAGTAGTGGTCTTAGTTTTCGGGTTTCGTTGCATGGAATGTCTTTCTAAGGTTTGCTGTTTCTCCAGTAATCTTACTCTTGTCTGCTTGTGTCTCAGTTTCAAGAATTACTGTGTTTACTGTATTCCTTATTGCTTCAACTTATATTTTACCATGTATAGAGTGCACTGCTTTGGTTAAGGTTTACCTTATAGCTTTGGCATCCTGGTTGTTCTTTGATTTAAGAAAAGGACAGCATCCTGTTTAGTTTTTGCTAAATCAATGTGTTGTTCCACCCTGGTTTTCAGCTCGGTGACAGGACGACCCGCTGCGAGTGCAGCGAAAGTCAGTGTTGTGGGCCTCGTTTCAGTGCGTAATTTTTCATTTTCTTCCTTTAGGGCTGCGATCTCCAATTCCTAAGCAGAATTCTGTCTGTTGCGTCAGGGGTATGTGCTGCCCTAATTTCCTACGCAGTCTACCGTTCTCAGTTTTTAGTTCGTCATTTTGTCCTTGAAGTCTCATTTGGCTGAGTGCTGGTGCCCATATTTAGTTCGTGAGTGGTGAAGTAATTGTGGTGGACACCCTTTTCTGTTTTAGCTCTGCTTCAAAATCCACCAGAATTTCGTCTACAGCTGCTATCATTTTTGATTCTATGTTTGTTCAAATCAAATCGCTCTGAGCACTATGGGACTTAACATCTGAGGTCATCAGTCCCCTAGGACTTAGAACTACTTAAACCTAACTAACCGAAGGACATCACACACATCCATGCCCGAGGCAGGATTCTAACCTGGGACCGAAGCGGCCGCGTGGTTCCAGACTGAAGTGCCTAGAACCGCTCGGCCACACCGGCCGGCTTCGATGTTTGTATGTTTAGGCGTTACATATCCTATTGAGCTTGTTCGTCTGATCGCTCCTTGTTCCTGTGTTGGTGTGTTGTCATTCCCGTTTCTGCTGATGTTATTGTAAAGCTTAGTTGTGGTGCCTGGCCGCCTTCATCGGTGTTTGATGCAGCCGACGCCAGCTTGGCCCACGATGTATGCTCCAGTGCCCGCGTGTTGGCGTGGACTTGGAGCCTAGCCTAACGAAGAGCCGGATATGGACGTGCTTAAAATCCTTTACAAAGTGAGATACAAGGAGCACACAAGGCGGTACTTGGTAACCGGCAGCCAGCTCCTGATGTCTGGGTCTAAAGTAGGTGAAAAACAGTCAAATGTCCTAGAGAACGCTCTTAACTGGGCATTCGTGTTCAGACAATGTGTCAGTGTGCCAGTATCAAAGAAGCCTGAAGAAAATAGAGCCACACGCCGGTAGAAAATACCTGCAGACAGCTTTCCGTAGATGGCGTCCGCTGAGTCGGACGCTGTTGTCTGTGATGCCTGACCCAACGAACAGCTGTAGTTCGCGCAGCCAGCTCGCCGCAAGCCGCGCTGTCGGCACCTACCGCGTCCGACGTAACGGCAGCCCGCTGCACGCCGCACCGTCAGCAGAAGGCGCCGCCGCCGCCAGAGGACGATGGCTACCCGCTCCGCAGACGATGCCTACCACACGACTCAAAACTATCACGGAGAAACAAACCTCTCACGGCGAAACCACAGTCCCGAAGTAGTCTTTACTGCGTAACGTGACATTACATCTTTAATTATCCGCGCAGAAAGTTGAATTGCAGTCCAACCACTTATCCCACCACAAACGCGAAAATAAGCTGAGCACTCGCCGAACTCGTCCGCACGCCACGCCACGCCACGAAATATAGTGGCAAAGAGCCGAAAATGGTCGGCAGCCCTCAGGAGCCGCGACGCTCTAGTGTCCACTCCCTCACGTATTAGCAGAAAAACTGGTACGGGCCGACCTCACGTTTTTCTCCCACATTCCACTCAGGTGGCCGTTGCCCAGCCCCAGCTCATCCACACAAGGAGGACAAAGGCAAGCAATCTTCCAACACCAGTTGAAATGTCCTGAATAAAAATCAGAGTCCTCATTACCGGTTTCATTTTGAGCAATGACCTTTCTCGGCATACTCCCACTGTGACACATAAATAAAATAATATCAAATCAAGGAAATTGAGACACTAAAGTGGGGAGAGGCCACAAAAGGCTTTTAACCCCTCACCTTCTCACATATTAACGCTATAGGCGCAAGTACTTGACCTATCGGTCCTACTGGCTGCTATTGACGTGCTGCTGCTGCTGAAAGTGTAGCTGCTGCTGATACTAACGCCGTTGCTGACACCGCTGAACTGAAGGTCGCCGCCAGTGGCCAACGTTGCCGTGGCTGTCTCTGCAGCTCATGCTGCCATCGAACTCTCTACTGCTGCTGGCCTTTGCAGATTCGAACTCATCATACTTCATTGGAGTTCTTCTTCTTTATTGAGTTCCCAACTTCGCCACACTTATCTTCCGTTACCACTTCTCAAGCACGCAACGCTGCAAAATCGTGTTCTCTTAGGCACCAGTCAAACTGCTTACTATGCAACATTGTAACATGTTAGAATTATAACTGCAGTTATCAAGAAGATAGACTCGTATTGCGGATGATAAAGCCCCAATTGCGACGCTACCTAACTGTTTGCAGCTGTGCAATACTGGCTCTCTAACCAGGAGCCAATATGAGCAAACCAAATGTGACTTCACCCGCAGTTGCTTGCACCATAGGTAACTGCAATACGCACGGCTTTGTTTAAAGGAGAATAGCTCGATGTAGTCATAGGGTCAAAATGTACGTGATCTTTCGAGCCAGGCAACTAACTCGCAGCAAATAATAAAATGTAGGTATGATTCTGCAGTCCAATAGTGTATTCATGGCTAGAATTGAGAATTTATACTACACTCCTGGAAATTGAAATAAGAACACCGCGAATTCATTGTCCCAGGAAGGGGAAACTTTACTGACACATTCCTGGGGTCAGATACATCACATGATCACACTGACAGAACCACAGGCACATAGACACAGGCAACAGAGCATGCACAATGTCGGCACTAGTACAGTGTATATCCACCTTTCGCAGCAATGCAGGCTGCTATTCTCCCATGGAGACGATCGTAGAGATGCTGGATGTAGTCCTGTGGAACGGCTTGCTATGCCATTTCCACCTAGCGCCTCAGTTGGACCAGCGTTCGTGCTGGACGTGCAGACCGCGTGAGACGACGCTTCATCCAGTCCCAAACATGCTCAATGGGGGACAGATCCGGAGATCTTGCTGGCCAGGGTAGTTGACTTACACCTTCTAGAGCACTTTGGGTGGCACGGGATACATGCGGACGTGCATTCTCCTGTTGGAACAGCAAGTTCCCTTGCCGGTCTAATTCACGCCTGTCGCGACACCACTGGAGGCGGGCTGCACGATGTTGGGGCGTGAGCGGAAGACGGCCTAACGGTGTGCGGGACCGTAGCCCAGCTTCATGGAGACGGTTGCGAATGGTCCTCGCCGATACCCCAGGAGCAACAGTGTCCCTCATTTGCTGGGAAGTGGCGGTGCGGTCCCCCACGGCACTGCGTGGGATCCTACGGTCTTGGCGTGCATCCGTGCGTCGCTGCGGTCCAGTCCCAGGTCGACGGGCACGTGCACCATCCGCCGACCACTGGCGACAACATCGATGTACTGTGGAGACCTCACGCCCCACGTGTTGAGCAATTCGGCGGTACGTCCACCCGGCCTCCCGCATGCCCACTATACGCCCTCGCTCAAAGTCCGTCAACTGCACATACGGTTCACGTCCACGCTGTCGCGGCATGCTACCAGTGTTAAAGACTGCGATGGAGCTCCATATGCCACGGCAAACTGGCTGACACTGACGGCGGCGGTGCACAAATGCTGCGCAGCTAGCGCCATTCGACGGCCAACACCGCGGTTCCTGGTGTGTCCGCTGTGCCGTGCGTGTGATCATTGCTTGTACAGCCCTCTCGCAGTGTCCGGAGCAAGTATGGTGGGTCTGACACACCGGTGTCAATGTGTTCTTTTTTCCATTTCCAGGAGTGTATATTCTCAGAAATATAAAATAAAAGTTAAAGGAACAATTTAATACAAATGGTTCCCTACTAACGTCTGTAATTGATGTACGCCACAGAGAATTATGCTGAATAGTTTTTACTGAAGAAAGGCCATCTCAAGTAAACTGAAAAATGTCCTATGATTTCCGGTCAAAATACAGACAAAAATTAACGTTCTCAAACGCAGTAAAGTTGCGTTGAAAGTGTTACAAGAATGGTAGGAAAATAGTCATCAAAGATACATGAAAACTAAGCCCATATAGTGATCACAAGACACAAAGTATTCATTAAGTTCACAACAGATCAGAGTCCAACATGATGAATTACAAATATACTCAAATGAGGTAAAGAGCAGAAACTCATACTCAGTCCGTAACTCTTAAACGCAATCGGAAAAAATTAAGAGTATCGTAGTGAATATTCACCACCCACAGTCTATCACTGACATGACAGAATATCACACGTTACCACGGCAGGTCAGCCTTCCAGCAAATCTCAACCTAAAAGTGTCCATTTCAAGATCTCAACAAAAAGTATCAATAATCGCTCCCCTGACCTGTTCACTCAGATGAGTGTCTCTCTCCACTTGACTCCATAGGCGTAAGGCCATCCTCAGCAAAAATATATAGTTTTTAAGTTATATAGACATGATTTGACTCAACTTTATCATTTCTCATACTAAAAACGGTTCAAATGGCTGTGAGCACTATGGAACTTAACTTCTGAGGTCATCAGTCTCCTAGAACTCAGAACTACTTAAACCTATCCAACCTAAGGACATCACACACATCTACGCCCGAGGTAGGATTCGAACCTACGACCGTAGCGGTCGCGCTCTTCCAGACTGAAGAACCGCTCGGCTACTCCGGTCGGCTTTCCCACACTAATCCAATTCGTTAATACAATATTTAAATAAAGAAATGTTATAAACATTAGGTCACCCCCAGACCATGCACAGTAAATACAAATAACTGTTTTTTGCTGAAGAAATAATCCAGTATTCTTGTGCAAGTGCGCTTACGTTAAATGATAATAGATTGTCGCTAAATATACTTTGAATAATTATTTATGCCTGCTTCACAGAAATGTCTGTAGGTTCTTTATTCAATAGTGGTGTCAACTAATACATGCGATTGACCACTTCTTAAATTACCACGATTTTGAATTAGCACTATAATCTAGAATTAAGTAATTATCTGAAAAATAGTAACATATTTATTAAATACATACATAAGTATGTAAAAATATGAGGTCTTCATGCTGAATCCATTTACTGTGTTACTGTGCAGAATATGACGTTCTGACAAACATGTGCATAATGGGAAGGTATGAAGATGTAATGAATCAAGAAATAAAATAGATACAGATATGTAGCTTTGAGGGATGATAGCTATAGTGCACTGCTATCATCTGGGATACAGTTAGTTGAAATCGCATTAGGTGTTTAAAAGTTGTTAATTCAGAGGTTAGCAGAATGATCTGTCACTGTGAAACATCAACTTCCGTAGTTTTAAACGTACTGAAAATATCGTTGTGTTATTAAATGTGCCTCGTTTATCTAAGATCGTAGAGGTGTTCAGCTTTCTGTTAATATGTAACTGTGATTTATTGTCGAATTTCAAAGAACTGTGTTACGATCCCCCGAGCTCATGGTTTGTAATATGTCAGAACGACCGACAAGTATGGTTTGGGAGAGAAGGATGACCCGCGGCAAAGCGTGCAGAAAATCACCGGAAAGTGTGACATTAACTTTTTTTTTTTCAAAGGTACACAGTCGCCTTTCGATGGTCCTGGTGAAAGCGTCACACGGCGTGCGTGCGTGAGTAAATAGTGATTTGATATGGCCAAAGGTGCCTGGTTTAACTACAGATTCTTAACTGCCAATGCCAGAATCTGCTCCTTCGGCGTCCGATCGCCCACCCTTGCGTACGTAGCGCTCCAACTCACACCACAGCTAAGTGGCCGCTGCGTGTCTTGCCTGCGCCGGTAGCCCACGACACGGCTGACTGCTCCCTCAAGCGCAACTTGAGAAACCCACGTAGAGCACCGAAGGGAGACAACCGTCCACCGTCGTTGTAGTGAGTCTGAACAAGTCCAGCCGTCCACCGGGGGCATCTCGGTCAGCGGCCGCAGTCAACTCTCCACCCAGGAGGCCGCGAGTTCGCGCTCCGGTCCCTCCCTTGCGGAGAGCAATTTGCAGTATACCGCACGAGCTCACCCAGACAGCGGAGGCCAGCAGCCCTCTCGCTCCTCGCTCCGGTGCAGCTCCAAATTGTGGTCCACCCCGCCACAACTATGGTGCATCCGTGAAGCGGTTGGTGGGCGGTTCGCCGCCGATATCCATCACCAGAGGTCGTCGAGGTGGCCTGCAACTTAAACAACAGTCATTCACTCCGGTTCTAGATGCAGACAAAATGTCGACACGACTGCCTGATTTGAGTCTCTGGGAAGCTTTCTCCTACGCTTCAGACGTAGTTCCTTTGGAGGGGACTACGTTAGCTTTCCTCAGCCCGCTCCGGCCACTACACACTGGCGACTAGGAACTGTTGTAACTGCAGCGTATGGGTCTTTCATAGCACATCAGTGCCCTGTGCTGTCCTGATTGCTTCACACTTGTATACAGTACCCACTGGGCCGAGGCTTCTTTCCTGCGAGCGATATCGTAAACCTGCCTCACAGAATCGTTTGCAAAATATCAAAATTGCCCGTGCCAGCCATCCGATGTGGCAGTCGGTCCATTAACTATTACCTTCCTACCATAGTTGCTCGAAGTATAGAAGAATCCCCTCAATCCATGTCTGTACTTATTTGTGGCGCAGCAGCTGTATCTTCACAATCTTTCCTCATTCATGGTGCATCATCTCTTCTTCTAAACGACCAACTGCCATCCAGTTTTTCAGAGTTGGGTTCACCCATTTTGTATTACTCACTCCAAGTCTCTGCATCTGGGGCAAATATAGCGAGGGTCGCCTCGTCTGGTACGCCCGAACCACCTGCTCGGCAGCAATACTGGCTATTCTCCTATCGCACAAGCAAGTTCATCATCCCCCTATATCGATTACAGGCGGCTGTGTAGTTACTCTACATATTGTGACGTTAAAACTCTCCGATATACTCACTCAGATATCTCCTTAGAATAATTTGCTGGTCGCACTGTCTACTTCAAAAGAAATTTTTCTAGACAGACTACTTCGCATTATTCACGTCGAGTGGCGAGTCTTACCACTGTTGCTCAGGTTGTCTCCCTACAAAAACTGCAGTTATTTTCCTTTATTGTTATTTAACACCTTACATAAGGTGGGCTGGAAGGAGCACAGTAAGCTGCTCTTCAGCCACAGGTTTTACAAAAAAAAAAAAAAAAAAAAAAAAAAAAAAAAAGACAATGGAGACACAGAGACACAGAATATACAGAACATAGTGGGGGAGAAAAACAGTAGACACAGTAACGAAAAACACGAAGCCGTTCACAAGCGAAGACAATCAAAGAAACTGTTAGCACTGAACACGGATACTGATGATGTAGACGACACGTGAACGATGGAGCGTGGGCGGCGAAAAACACTGAGGCACAAACACGACGGCACACACATGAAACTGATGGCGATGATCGCCGGCGCGTGAATGTCCACATAACGTGTGCGAGTCTGGGGACCTGCCAAGAAAAAACGGCACGTTGCCTGTAGTATTTCACAGAAGTATGCACACACCACGCTTCGAACATTCCAAACGACCTAATCTTCACCACGTATTAAGGTATCACATATTCAGTGGTCGTGCCCCATCAACTTGCTTACAATTGCTGAATCTACGTATCTTGAAGCACTCTCAGTTATAATAGGATACTTAAAGATAGACCGGCAATGGCTAGGAAAGCGTTTCTGAGGAAGAGAAATTTGTTAACCTCGAATATAAATTTAAGTGTCAGAAAGTCGTTTCTGAAAGTATTTATATGGAGTGTAGTCATGTATGGAAGTGAAACATGGACGATAAATAGTTTGGACAAGAAGAGAATAGAAGCTTTAGAAATATGGTGCTACAGAAGAACGCTGAAGAATAGATGGGTAGATCACATAACTAATGAGGAGGTATTGAACAGAATTGGGGAGAAGAGAAATTTGTGGTGCAACTTGACTAGAAGAAGGGATCGGTTGGTAATACATGTTCTGAAGCATCAAGGGATCACCAATTTAGTATTGGAGGGCAGCGTAGGGTAAAAATCGTAGAGGGAGACCAAGAGATGAATACACTGAGCAGATTCAGAAGGATTTAGGTTGCAGTAGGTACTAGGAGATGAAGAAGCTTGCACAGGATAGATTAGCATGGAGAGCTGCATCAAACCAGTCTCAGGAGTGAAGGCCACAACAACAACTGTAGGGTAACTCATACCAACAGCGGAAGGAAACCAGTTGCATAGATAGTATTCCCTCCGCAACCCTTTCTACATACAGTTCGTAAAAACGCAGATCACAGAAAAGATTTTGGAAAATTTGTTTTGCTCCCCAAATAGCAAAACTCCTTTACTACTTTAAGTGTCTCATTTTCTAATTTAATTCCCCCAGCATCACCCGACTTAATTCGACTACATTCCATTATCGTCATTTTGCTTTAGTTGATGTTCATCTTATATCCTCCTTTCAAGACACTGTCCATTCCGTTCAACTGCTCTTCCAAGTCCTTTGCTGTCTCTGACAGAATTGCAATGTCATCGGCGAACCCTTAAAGTTTGTATTTCTTCTCCATGGAGTTTAATTTCTACTCCCAACTTTTTCTTTTGTTGGGAGAGGCTACAGCCCTGTCTCACTCCCTTCCCAACCACTGCTTCCCTTCATGTCCCTCGACTCTTGTAACTGTCATCTGGTTTCTGCACAGATTGTAAATAGCGTTTCTCTCCCTGTATTTTACCCCTGCCACCTTCAGAATTTGACAGATAGTATTCCAATCAACATTATCAAAAGCTTTCTTTAAGTCTACAAACGCTAGAAACGTAGGTTTGGCTATCCTTAATCTTTCTTCTAAGGTAAGTACCCTATAGTTAGGAGGAGGGAAAGGGAAGGGCTATTCTCGCCTATGCTGCACGGCGATGGTGCCATTGCCCACATCGTTGCGGCCTGTGCCTCCGATCTATCATCTCAGTTACGTCTTGTTAAATGTGGGATAGGTTTACAAACATCAGCCAGTGTCCATGCAATGGTGCCCTAAGGCCACCAGTCGCTGATATGTGTGACAATACTTCATTATAGCCAGTAACCTGTTAGTTTCCATTGCTTATGCTCTGTGATATCGTCTTGATTTTATGCTGCCTAATCGCGAAAAACTTGAAAGCTTTCCATTTCGTTTGCTGCCTTTATAAACAATGACTGTAAACTCAACCTATCTTATCTGGGTATTTCAAACTTTCATATTATGCTTTTGAAATTAACAAATATCACACTCCCTTTTTGCTCACTTTCACTGTGCTTTAGTACATAATTGTAGGTACATCAGATTTTGTGACTATACACTGGTAGACACGGCAGGTCAGTCTAGTTAATTTCATCATTACCAAACTTATTTTAGCCTACACTACCGTTCAGGGCTGCTTAATCCACTTCCCTGCCTATTCTAAACCAAACACTCATGTACGTATATCACTACCTCTCTCATCAGCTTGATCCATTCACTTGTAGCAGTGAACTTAACGCCAATATACATATGTCCGCGGGGATCATTTCTCCTTTTTTCTTTTCTTATATTCCATAGTTAATTTGTGAAGTTCCTCAGTAAAGATAGCCTGGTGCTGTCGAAGACTCTTCGTATAACTACCTACAACCTTCTGCTTTTACCTCAGTTTCTTGCCTCATTTCTTTTCAACAGAAAAATTTGGCACCACTCTTTAACCAGTGTACTTTCACCTACGTTTATGAAACTGGTGACATGTCGTCCCATCCGCCAGCTGTAGATCAAACATTTCTCTGTCTATCCACTTGTAACTTAAATTTTCTGATCTATTGCCAATATTCAACATCTAACATTCCAGATCTCTCTTCGTGTGGGTATTTTGTGACTATGCCCTGTGCACAAAAATAAGACCTAGCAGTATATTTTTTCTACAGATTTTACATCTACATCTACATCTACATGGATATTCGACAAATCACATTTGAGGGCCTGGCAGAGGGTTCATCAAGCCACCTTCACAATTCTATATCATTCGAGTCTCGAATAGCGCGCGCGGAAAGAGTGAACACCTATATCTATCCGTACTATCTTAGTGATCGTTCCTCCCTATGTAAGCCGATGTCAACAAAATATTTTCGTATTCGGAGGAGAAAGTTGGTGATTGGAATTTCGTGAGAAGATTCCGTCGTAAAGAAAAACGACTTTCTCTTAATGACGTCCAGCCCAAATCCTGTATCATTTCTGTTACACTCTCTCCCATATTTCGCGATAATACAAAACGTGCTGCCTTTCTTTGAACTTTTTCGATGTACTCCGTCAGTCCTATATGATAAGGATTCCACACCGCACAGCAGTATTGTAAAAGAGGACCGACAAGCATAGTGTAAACAGTCTCCTTAGTAGGTCTGTTACATTTTCTAAGTGTCCTGCCAGTAAGACGCAGTATTTGGATAGTCTTCCCCACAACATTTTCTATGTGCTCCTTCCAATTTAAGTTGTTCGTAATTGTAATACCTAGGTATTTACTTGAATTTACGGCTGTTAGATTAGACTGATTTATCGTGTAACCGAAGTTTAACGAGTTCCTTTTAGCACTCATGTGGACGACCACTTTTCGTTAATTAGGGTCAACTGCCACTTTTCGCCCCAATCAGCAAAATTTTCTTATTCATGTTGCAGTTTCTTTTGATTTTCTGATGGCTTTATTAGTCGATAAACGACAGCGTCATCTGCAAACAACCGAAGACGGCTGCTCAGATTGTCTCCAAAATCGTTTAAATAGATAAAAAACAGCAAAGGGCCTATAACACTACCTTGGGGAACGCCGCAAATCACTTTTGTTTTACTCGATGACTTTCCGTCAGTTACCACGAACTGTGACCTTTCTGACAGGAAATCACAAATTCAGTCACATAACTGAGACGATATTCCATAAGCACGCAATCACACTACGAGCCGCTTTTGTGGTACAGTGTCAAAAGCCTTCCTAAAATCCAGAAATACGGAATCGATCTGAAGTCCCTTGTCAATAGCACCCAACACTTCATGTGAATAAAGAGCTAGTTGTTTTCTAAACCCATGTTGACTGTGTGTCAATAGACCGTTTTCCTCGAGGTAATTCATGATGTTCGAACACAATATGTGTTCTAAAATCCTGTTGCATATCGACGTTAGCGATATGGGCCTGTAATTTAGTGGATTACTCGTACTACCTTTCTTGAATATTGTTGTGGCCTTTCCAATCGTTGGGTACGGATCTTTCGTCGAGCGAACGGTTGTATATGATTGTTAAGTATGGAGCTAATTCTTCAGCATACTCCGAAAGGAACCTAATTGGTATACTGCTGGACCAGAAGACTTTCTTTTATTAAGTGATTTAAGTTGCTTCACTACTCCGAGGATATTTACTTCTACGTTACTCATGTTGGCAGCTGTTCTCGATTCGAATTCTGAAATACTTACTTGGTCTTCTTTTGTGAAGGCATTTCGAAAGGTTGTGTTCTGTAACTATGATTTGGCAGCACTGTCTTCTATAGTATCTCCATTGCTACCGCGCAGAGGAGGCATTGATTGTATCTTGCCACTAACATGCTTCACATACGACCAGAATCTCTTTGGATTTTCTGCCAGGTTTCGAGACAAAGTTTCGTTGTGGAAACTGTTATAGGCATCTCGCATTGAAGTCAGAGCTAAATTTGGAGCTTCTGTAAAAGATCGCGAATCTTGGGCAATTAGCGTCTGTTTAATTTGGCATGTTTGTTTCGTTGTTTCTGCAACAGTGTTCTAAGCCAGTGTGTACCAAGGAGGATCAGCTCCTGTCGTTTGTTAATTTATTTGTTATAAATGTCTCAATTGCTGCCGATACTGTTTCTTTGAATTTAAGCCACATCTGTTCTACACTTATATTATTAATTTGGAATGAGTGGACATTGTCTCTCAGGAAGGCGTCAAGTGACGCTTATTTTTCGATGATTTGGGGATTACAATATTCAGTCTCACTACGACAACCCTGTGTTCACTAATTCCTGAATCGGTTTTGATGCTCGTTATTAACTCAGGATTATTTGTTGCTAAGAGGTCGAGTGTGTTTTCACAACCGTTTACTATTCGCGTGGGCTCATGAACTAACTGCTCGAAATAATTTTCGGAGAATGCGTTTAGCACGATTTCGGGTGATATTTTATGCGTACCTCCAGAATTAAAAATGTATTGTCGCCAACATATCGAGGGTTAAATTAAAATCACCACTAACTATAATCGTATGAGTGTTTGAAATGAAACTCAAGTTTTCTTTGAATCTTTCAGCAACTGTATCATCTGAATTGGGAGGTTGGTAAAAGGATCCAATTACTATTTTATGCCGTTTGCCAACAATGACCTCTGCCCATACTAAATCACAGGAAGTATCTACTTTAATTTCGCGACAAGTTAAATTACTTCTGACAGCGAAATACACGCTACCGCCAACCATGTTTAGCCTATTCTTTCGGAACATCGTTAGGTTGTTCGCAAAAATTTCGGCTGACCTTATATCCGGCTTTAGCCAGCTTTCAGCGCCTATAACGATTTGAGCATCAGTTCTTTCTATTAGCGCTTGGAGCTCTGGTAATATCCCAACACAGGTACGACAATTTACAACTGTTATACCATAGGTTCCTGTATCTATGTTCTTCCTATGTTCAGCCTGCACCCGTTGTGACTGAAGCACTCCTTGTATTTTCACGAGACCCTCTAACCTAAAAAACCGCCCAGTCCACGCCACACAGCCCCTGCTACCCGTGTAGCTGCCTCCTGCGTATAGTGGACACCTGACCTATTCAAGTCGAGGAATATGCAGCCTACACGGTCGCAGAACCGTGTGAGCCTCTGATTCAGACCCTCCACTCGGCTCTGTACCAGACGTCCGCAATCGGTCCTGTCAACTATACTGCAAATGGTCAGCTCTGCTTTCATCTTGCAAGCAAGCCTGGCAGCCTTTACCACTTCTGTTAGTCGCTGGAAACCAGAAAGAATCTCCTGTGATCCAAAGTGACACACATCATTGGTACCGACGTATGCAACCACCTTCAGTTGGCTGCGCCCTGTGCTCTTCATGGCAACCGGGATGACCCTTTCCACATCCGGAATGACTCCACCCGGTATGCACAAGGAGTGAACGTTGGTTTTCTTACCCTTCCTGTCAGAAAAGTCCCTAAGGGGCCCCATAACGCACCTAACGTTAGAGCTCCCAACTACCAATAATCTCACCCTCTGCGATTGCCCGGATCTTGCAGGCTGAGTGGATTCCACTGAAAGAGGACAGGCCACAGCATCTGGCTCAGCGACAGTGTCATCCACAGACAGCACCTGGAACTTGTTTGTCAGACAAACCGGGGAGGCCTTAGTGCGCCCTTAATAATACTTTCGGTAACAAAAGTCAACCTAAAACTCACTATCATAAAGAATATTGAATGAAATAGATTAAACCACAGAACAGAGTAAAACAATGAAAAGAAGGATTCTTCTACCCAGCTGAAGTATGCACATTCCCCTAACTGTGAAGTTTCCCACAGTGAAGGAAATGGTCTATATTTTTTATTGAATTATCTCTTCCTCCAGAGGAATCCTTTCTCCTATCTCCACACTAACAAAAAAAAATGGTTCAAACGGCTCTGAGCACTATGGGGCTTAATATCTGTGGTCATCAGTCACCTAGAACTTAGAACTACTTAAACCTAACCAACCTAAGGACATCACACACATCCATTCCCTAGGCAGGATGCGAACCTGCGACCGTAGTGGTCGCACGGTTCCAGACTGTAGCGCCTAGAACCGCTTGGCCACTCCGGCCGGCCCCTATCTCCGCCATCAAGATGAAACATGGTACCTACATTCCAAAGCGGTTCGGCTCTCAAACGGGTGTTCTCATCCTCTAATTTATCATAAATGTTGCGACCTCAGACCACTTTTCGCCAGCCTGTCCCCACCAGAGGTTTATCGCTCACTGCCTGACACTCGTTTCCTGTGGCCGTGCACTCCCTAAGCCAGTTGAATACGAAAACATGTAAACTATACCGTCAGGCACTGGCTGCCTATGCCTTCTGCACTTCTCCGCCACCACCATATGAGAACCACACGCCAACACCAATCTAAAGCGTAACAGGTGATTTCAGAAGAGCTGTTGGAGGTTCACCGACGAAAGGCAGCGATGAAGATGCCAATAATAGGCAGTAGAAGCATTCATTCAAAGGCGATGTACAAGTATGTGCTGACATCAAGTTTGTTTTTTGTGTGTGCCAGTATGGTCGTTTCTTGTCGATTTTATTTTATTTGCGCCTCTGATACTAATAGACGAGCAGAATTGCGACAGGTACTGCGGTTAATAATGTGACATGTTGGTTGGGAATCCAGCACTTGCTTAATGAAGTCACTGAATTGTCAACAGATAACCTATAGTTACGTAAGGAAGTAGAGAAACTGTAGGGGTATAAGGGGGAATTACGTACAGAGCTGAAATATCTTAAAAGGAAGAGATGGAACAGACTGCTTCTAACGTAGTTCTACTTGCCCTAGATGCTAGTACTGCCTCATTTATAACTCCAACTTTATGGAAATCTGGAGAGAATATTTGTTTTTATAATTTACATACAGCTGCAAAATTTGGGAATATCTTGGTTGAAGTTAGCAGGTGAAGCTAAGGTATAAGTGATGTGTCACAAATTGTTGCGAAATGCTCACACCTTCCGAGAATTGCAGGAATAACTGGTCAAATTGTGGGGCAGTGGGTAGATTTAAATATTTTGGCCGTCAGCCAGAAGGCCATGGAGAACATACTAACTATAATTTCCAGTCTGCAAGTCCACATTATTCTTGTTCTCGCTGAAAGAAAATGTTCCTACTTGCTATTTTCTTGCAGGGATCAGGAACTATGACTATAAATAAAAGTTTTTGGTTCTAACTGATTAATATATTCAGTAAAAATTCACACGCACAAACATAATATTTTTAACAATTTGTCCATTTTATTTTTCCTAATAATAGTAATAATGTCCCTATCAGAAACAACATTATTAGCAATTCAGAGGCGACCCCTACGATAAGTTCCAGTTAAAATGGTCTGTCGCCCTGATTTCTAATCTTCAAAGTTAATTGCGCGCCACAAAAGTTGAAAATAATCTCACCACATGCCACGCGGTTTTGTCAACATTACGGGCGGCACACAAACAGTTACTTCCGTGAAACCTAAGCGATCCAGGACGGTGTACAGTCCTTGCGAGCTCACTTCCTGCTCTTACAGTAAACGCATTTGGTACGTGCATAGCTCTGACGTCATCCGAGACCCAGATTGATACCTGGTTGCGAAATGTCTCTTCTCACTGCCTCTCTGGTCGTATTTACGCATGGGCGCAGTGGACCACTGAACGAGACACCTGCTATCAACCGCTGTCGGTACATGTAGTAGCATTTAAATGCCCATTTTCTCGGACACGTATTATTCAATACTCTGTTGTGAAACAATTTACAATGTTCATAAGTTTAACATAAATAAAGTTAAGTTGGCTTAAGTTACTGAAAAATTTTTACCTTGAGTGCATCAAACTTTGCCGTCTAGAATTTTTATAACGAAACTGACAATAGAACATGACCTCTGAACTATATTTTCAAGAGACCTTGTATTGATTATTATTGACACAAAAGTCTTGAGCCGGCCGGTGTGGCCGTGCGGTTAAAGGAGCTTCAGTCTGGAACCGCGTGACCGCTACGGTCGCAGGTTCGAATCCTGCCTCGGGCATGTATGTGTGTGATGTCCTTAGGTTAGTTAGGTTTAATTAGTTCTAAGTTCTAGGCGACTGATGACCTCAGAAGTTAAGTCGCATAGTGCTCAGAGCCATTTGAACCATTTTTGAACAAAAGTCTTGAAACTTGCTACAGATGTATTATTTCCTTAATTTAGTCGACTGCTGTAGTTATAACTTTCCATCATAAATACACTCCTGGAAATGGAAAAAAGAACACATTGACACCGGTGTGTCAGACCCACCATACTTGCTCCGGACACTGCGAGAGGGCTGTACAAGCAATGATCACACGCACGGCACAGCGGACACACCAGGAACCGTGGTGTTGGCCGTCGAATGGCGCTAGCTGCGCAGCATTTGTGCACCGCCGCCGTCAGTGTCAGCCAGTTTGCCGTGGCATACGGAGCTCCATCGCAGTCTTTAACACTGGTAGCATGCCGCGACAGCGTGGACGTGAACCGTATGTGCAGTTGACGGACTTTGAGCGAGGGCGTATAGTGGGCATGCGGGAGGTCGGGTGGACGTACCGCCGAATTGCTCAACACGTGGGGCGTGAGGTCTCCACAGTACATCGATGTTGTCGCCAGTGGTCGGCGGAAGGTGCACGTGCCCGTCGACCTGGGACCGGACCGCAGCGACGCACGGATGCACGCCAAGACCGTAGGATCCTACGCAGTGCCGTAGGGGACCGCACCGCCACTTCCCAGCAAATTAGAGACACTGTTGCTCCTGGGGTATCGGCGAGGACCATTCGCAACCGTCTCCATGAAGCTGGGCTACGGTCCCGCACACCGTTAGGCCGTCTTCCGCTCACGCCCCAACATCGTGCAGCCCGCCTCCAGTGGTGTCGCGACAGGCGTGAATGGAGGGACGAATGGAGACGTGTCGTCTTCAGCGATGAGAGTCGCTTCTGCCTTGGTGCCAATGATGGTCGTATGCGTGTTTGGCGCCGTGCAGGTGAGCGCCACAATCAGGACTGCATACGACCGAGGCACACAGGGCCAACACCCGGCATCATGGTGTGGGGAGCGATCTCCTACAATGGCCGTACACCACTGGTGATAGTCGAGGGGACACTGAATAGTGCACGGTACATCCAAACCGTCATCGAACCCATCGTTCTACCATTCCTAGACCGGCAAGGGAACTTGCTGTTCCAACAGGACAATGCACGTCCGCATGTATCCCGTGCCACCCAACGTGCTCTAGAAGGTGTAAGTCAACTACCCTGGCCAGCAAGATCTCCGGATCTGTCCCCCATTGAGCATGTTTGGGACTGGATGAAGCGTCGTCTCACGGGGTTTGCACGTCCAGCACGAACGCTGGTCCAAATGAGGCGCCAGGTGGAAATGGCATGGCAAGCCGTTCCACAGGACTACATCCAGCATCTCTACGATCGTCTCCATGGGAGAATAGCAGCCTGCATTGCTGCGAAAGGTGGATATACACTGTACTAGTGCCGACATTGTGCATGCTCTGTTGCCTGTGTCTATGTGCCTGTGGTTCTGTCAGTGTGATCATGTGATGTATCTGACCCCAGGAATGTGTCAATAAAGTTTCCCCTTCCTTGGACAATGAATTCACGGTGTTCTTATTTCAATTTCCAGGAGTGTATGTAGCAAAACTTACTCATCTGATCATTCTGAGATTTAACAATTTTAACATTAATATACCGAAGCATATTCTGACAAAGTTGTAATTTCATACAATACCTTGTATGCTACGAACTGGCGCATTATAATGACATGGCGCTAGCAGTAGTGAAGTCGCTCGCCTATGTATCTCTCAAATGATACAGCGCTTGTTTCGCCACAGAGTGTTATAGAATGGAGAACACATCTAATTATTGTGAGTAACAACGTAACTGAACAGCTTAGAGAGAGGGAGTATCGTTAGAGTTTCGTGAATCACGTTTGGAGGATAAATATTAAGACATAAATTAACAGACGACAACAGTGCCTATAAGGTCATTTGACAGGAGGCAGAATAATGGGCTCCAGATGAGTTTAATTCCTAAGATGACGCGTAAATTGTGTGTATTGTGCCGAAAACCTTAAGCTACGCTGCATTAAGTGCTATAACTTTGAACAAATTTGAACAGGGACCTAGCATAGGGTTAAGACAGTAGACTTTAATTATGAGATCGTGTGTTATAGATGTTGTTAGCCGGACCACACTCAACGAAATTGAAGAAAGCCTCATAGTAAGAGGCATAGACGGACAGTGCACAAAGAAAGAAATGCCGGCGCAGAGCAATGCAAACACAAGGGACTTCGTCATACATTAGAGGCGCCTCCCAAACCTAAGCGAAAGAGGGAATGGTACTGCCACTTTGCACTGTTCCCAGTAAATGTGAGCCCCGGGCGTAAACAGTGGAAGATTATTGTTTACCCAGCTCTGTAGGAGGAGGGCAGTGGACATTTTTGCTTTATAGATTCGGGTTAATAGGTATTTATAGCAAGATAGGGCATACTAATGTACATTCCCTCGGCTGGGCGGTGTTGGATTTCCGAGTGGCCGGCCGGTGTGGCCAAGCGGTTCTAGGCGCTTCAGTCTGGAACCGCGCGACCGCTACGGTCGTAGGTTCGAATCCTGCCTCGGGCATGGAAGTGTGTGATGTCCTTATGTTAGTTAGGTTTAAGTAGTTCTAAGTTCTAGGGGGCTGATGACCTCAGATGTTAAGTCCCATAGTGTGGAGCCATTTGAACCATTTCCGAGTGGGCTGGAAGACTGCTGTGTTTGTGTGAAAGTACTACGTTTCCTGGTTAAAAATCACGCCAAAGTTGATCTAGAAAAGCGCGTCATGGATCTGAATAAGACATCGTCCTGTCTTCATTTTACTGTCGAGGAAACCAACCTGCACGCCTTAGACATGGGTAAGGCCAACTAAACTGCGTACAAGGTCCCTTGGAATCAGCTAGCAGCATATAATACCGAAATATACTGAACCGATTCTTCTAGGTGACGTAACCTACATAAAATGTATCTTGGCAGGGCCAACCAGGTGAAACGTTTCTTCTACTCTTAATATTCTCTATTCACTGATCTTGGCTGGGTCGCCATGTAAGAACGGTTATTCTACATCCGAGGGAAAGTTACTGTATTATTGGAAAGGTGTCCTGCCAGAGTTAATGAATCACTATTTAAATTTAAGTAACTGAAAATGAAACGAACTTTTCAAAATTGTTAACAGGTAACGCAATCATCATTTCAACATATACATCTACACGATAGACTGCATTTAAAACTTAAATAACGGACGGAGGATTCATCTACCTTCACATTATTTCTCTACCTTTCCATTCTAGAACAAAGAGCGCGAAAAACGATCAAATGAATCACAATTTCTTCTGATGTAGGTACGGGCCTACAAAATATGTTCGCATTTCTTTGTGTGCGAGTTGTGTTTCGTATGACAAATCCGAGACGGTACACAAATGTTTAGGAAAGTAACACGAAATTTGTTTGCGTATATTGATGTATTGGTTACGATTTATCGTTGTGGGCGTTGGACGCGAGGTAAGAAAGTTGCATAAGAGCCGGACAGTAGGTGCAATTATTACATGGGTCAGCAAAGTCAAATAGCTCATTACGCTGCTTTTGGTGTTATTGAGATTTTTTGAGGTTTGCTAATTCTTTAGATGCTTACCTTTGTGTCCAGTGAGTTGTGATTTTGGTTGACTATGCTAAAACTCATTTATTCGTGATGTTTCGTTGCAGAAAATTTTAAACAATTAGCAACTGCAGAATAGAGTAGTGAAAGGACATTGCCCATTCCCATGGTGGATAATGAGGAGATCACATATCTCCTGAGATTTAAGAAAGGGTGACGCAAGTTTAACTGGCATAATCAAGGGTTTGTGAATGAGCTACACGAATCCGTATCACATTTGGTGCAAAGGCTAGGTCATACAGGCAACAACGGGGAAAATGTTGGTGACGACAGGAGACATGGGTAGGAATAGGATGACACAAGTCATGAAAATGATTCCAACTATGTACCAGAGAATTACAGAACGTGTATGAGTAAAAACGGTAGGAAATGGAGGAATCAGTTATTATCTGTTTTCTGTCTTGAGCATACTGCAATTTAATTAAAGAGAATTACGGTAGAAGCGTTTTGATTTTATTTGTAAAGCATCTTCCGTGGTTAGTCTGCAAATTGGATACATACGTCTGTGCATTTTTGGTTGTTTTAGGTTAAGACAGAATTTTGTTTTTAAAGTTAGTGCGCAAGTTTACATATTCTCCAAACCACTGCTTCTGCCCTATCTACTAGCAGCGGTTGACGTCGAAGGACTTCGATACACATATGCACTTGGCAGTTTCTGACATTCTGGAATATTTCTTACGCCGGATTATTTACACCTTACTTTTGTGAACTGAACTAAAATTATGTCTCTTTCTCATGTTGCAAATCTACATTGTTTATATTTGTTCGTTTCTTTTCATTCACGTTGTAAGTGTAGCCAATCTGAAATAATGCATTTTTTTTTAATTTAATTCGTGTGTGTGTGTGTGTGTGTGTGTGTGTGTGTGTGTGTGTGTGATTAGTATAAATTATTGAAAATGGCTTGTATGTTGGACACCAATGTGAGAGTGGGATGGGTGGATTGCAATGATATATGTATATATAGGGTGTCTCATTTATTTTCACCCCTAAATATCTGTTGGTCCAGATGCAAATTAAATTTTAAGGAATTAGCAACTGCAGAATAAAGTAGTGAAAGGACATTGCCCATTCCGATGGTGGATAATGAGGAGATCAGATATCTCCTGAGATTTAAGAAAGGGTGACGCAAGTTTAACTGGCAAATGTTCTTTAGCCGTCAGGGGGACATCAGTCAGAATGGTTTCCTTCGTTGTAGCTTTGTTTTTTACAAAGATATGAACAACGGTATGGCTTTTTTAAATGGCACCCTGTATTTTTTTATTCGGTAATTCAATTTCCCTCCTAAAGACATATTCAAAAATGTACCACAATGTACCATTCACTGAAACATAACCTTAATAAATACATAATACAACACTGACTTTGAGCCTGGGATCACAAACTCGTCCACTTGCTGGAGTTGTCAGAAAACTAATGGAAACCAAGTAAAAACATAACACAAAATTTGCTCTCCTGTACCATTTTCCAGGAGTGGAACATTCAAAGGTGCACAAAGTGGTGACCCTGGGCACCGATACACTGGTGCAATCATTGAATGAAAGAATTATTTACTGCTTCCAGTGTTGCCTGCTGAACAGAACTACAAGCAAGCACGATACGTTGCTGCATGTCCTTAGGAGTAGTTGGAATATCATGATAGACATCTTTAATGCATCCCCAAAGATAAAAGTCCACAGGATTTATATCAGGAGACCTAGCAGGCTAAGTGAGTCTGTGCGAGTGCTACGACGATTGCGTTGTCGTGGGTTGAAACTTCCCGTTTCCTAAGGCGTCGCAACATGTCGAGAATACATCCGTCGTGAAGATGGCTTCTTGTCAGGATATCGCTCTCTGTACATTTCCGCTGCCTGTGTAGCATTTCGCTGACCTTCAACAACAACAACAACAACAACAACAACAACAACAATAAAAGAAACGTTATGTTGATGCAGTTTATAGGAGGGAAAGCCTTTACTGTATGCCTCCTCTACACAACAGTATTTAAAAGGACTGAACTACTGTACTAAACGTGCCCGTACACAAGAAAACAGTATTGCAATTACTGTTCTGCTAACTTACCTTCCCCATAGTTGAGTAGCATTTCTACCTTCTCTTCGTTGGTGTACTTTCTACTCACACAACTCTCCAACAGACGATTGTTGACAGAACGACAGGTGTGCATTCTACTTACGTTTATATTTGTTCCCTGACAACGTCAGCACGTGGATGTGTTTCATTACCCCGAAAACCTGCAGTAAATGCTGGGAGCGTCAACGTCAGTGTTGTGTTAGGTAATTTATAACGTTGTGTTTCAGTGAATGATGCACTGTGATAAATTTTTGAGTAGGTCTTTAGGAGAGGAAATGAATTACCCAATAAAAAATACAGGATGCCATTTGTAAGTATGTAGTACGAAAGTATGTAAAGAAACACCGTAAGTAATATGCACAGCAACTAAATAAAGAACACATTTTTGAATATAAAACAGCCAAAAATGTATAAAGGTAAGTATCCAATATGCAGAATAACTACGGAAGACGCTATAGAAATAAAAGTAAAACGTGTCGTATTTAATTGTCTCTAATTAAATTGCAGTAATCTCAAAACAGAAAAACAATAATAACTGATTGTAGCAAATGGCTCTGAGCACTATGGGACTCAACTGCTGAGGTCCTTAGTCCCCTAGAACTTAGAACTAGTTAAACCTAACTAACCTAAAGACATCACAAACATCCATGCTCGAGGCAGGATTCGAACCTGCGACCGTAGCGGTCTTGCGGTTCCAGACTGCAGCGCCTTTAACAGCACGGCCACTTCGGCCGGCTGATTGTAACAGCTGCTGTGGAAGATGTCCACGCAAACAAACGTGAAATGGAAGCATTTCATTACTAACAGTTCATGTCAGTCTGAAAATTTTGAAGTATTTGTAACACCTCGAATAGTATCCATCCCAGGACGTGGTTGGAACCGTTTTTTATGCGTTACCTTCCACACGGCAGAAAGGACAGAGAATCGTGTTCTTGTGTAGATATTCAGAAGGTGAATGTGCGTTAAGAATGAGGTCAGCTGCTCATGAATGTGCTGTTTAACGGGCACTTTGCCAAGTTTTCTATCTGTGTATTGGTCACAAGCGGCAAAAGAATCAGTTCCTGCATCACACGTATGTTCCTGTGGAACTGATTAGTATATGCATGACGGAATTATCAGTTCACGTTCGACTTATTTTATTAACAAGAAGTTATAAACATGAGCCGGCCGCTGTGGGAAGAGCGGTTCTAGGCGCTTCAGTCGGGAACCGCGCTGCTGCTACGGTCGCAGGTTCGAATCCTGCCTCGGGCATGGATGTGCGTGATGTCCTTAGGTTAGTTAGGTTTACTTAGTTGTAAGTTCTAGGCGACTGATGACCTCAGAAGTTAAGTCGCATAGTGCTCAGAGCCAACCTTCCGTAAAAATAGAATCTTCAAATCTTAAATTCTCTAGAACCCCTTTTTACATTCAACTTCACTTCTCTTGCACTCATCTTCAACTTCACTTCTCTTGCACTCACCTCTATGAACGCTTGGTGGGAATTCGAAAAATCAAGCAAAATATTACTTGTGTTTGAAAGTGCGATGATAAAAAAAAATTGCTTGTAACGCAACACTTCGAAGCATAAACACTATCGGGTCTGCCTTTCAGTCTTCCTGTTTTTTTCAAAAATTACTTTCTATAGTCCGATTCCTTGTTGTGGCAAGCTTGGCCAGGTCTTTACTACCCCTCACTTTCAAAACGCGTTTTCACTGGTAACTGTAATGAACTGCCCACGTCGAAAGGTAACATAAAGCTGTGGAACCAACAGAGAGAGATACAACCGGATTCACGGCATGCAGTTTACTATCAATAACTTCCCCTGAAAGAATCTCACTCTCGCCTTCTTGTCCAAAATAATTAACACCATACACCGATACTGCTTCTGTTTCTTCAATTACAACATTTTCCCTCGTGGGTTTTGGTCTCTGTGGTGTTGAAGGTCTACTCTCAGTTTCCTAAGTCCGTGTGTCTGCTGAATGGTTCTCTACCCCAATTATACGATTATTGTTTCTCATTTCCGGTCGACTCTGATTAACAGTCCCGTTGTTTGGCGATTCATATTCCTCCTATTGGCGCTTTTCCTGCTTCAGATTCTTCCATACTCAGTGCTATTACTGTAGCCCCAGTTACTTTGGTAATGTGCTTGGTTTCCATATGTCTGCACATTCTCTCATGCCCATCATAAGGACTCCGAATACAGCCCCTGTAGTGTGGTAGCCTGTTAAAATGATTCGGTCCATGCTGCATTCTGACTCCACCTGGAGCTTCTTAAAGGCTGTGACCTCATGTTTACAAAAAATACTAGCGGTCGCTCGGCTACAGACTGTAGCGCCTAGAACAGCACGGCCACTACGGCCGGCTTTTACGGAAGGGTTACAAGTGTGTTGCCTGAAACGTTTCACTGAACCTCAATTGCGAATGGAGTCAGAGGGAAACAGTAGTTGTTTGAGTGAATGAAGTTTCGTACTACATGAACAACGATAGAATGAATTTATTGCAAGTGTTGTGAGAAACTGTGTTGGTTGTGTAGCGGGTGTGACAGAGGCCGATCACTTAGAATTGTAATATTTCGTATCTACATAGTGAGGTGTTCCCTGATTCGACAGAGACAATCAATTATTTTGTGTTCAGTGAAAGAGAACATCAAAAGTTTTTCTTAAAGTCATACCGCCTTCCCTCAAAATTTGAGGCTCAAGTGGAAAAGGAAATTACACTAACCTTAGGGCAAGATATGACTGATTGAGCGACGAGCAAATACAACTGACCCGTCATAATGGTATCAAAGAGGCATTTTATGGTTGGCCTAGTTCCGGATTCTCAGCAGATTAAGATCAAAAGCTAACAGAAACGGATAGGCCAGAATGTTTAGTGGAATTCTGCAGTAGCTTTAGGGCACACAAGTATTGTCCTCCATTGACTTGCACGTCTGTTACTGGCCGATAATACTACTCACGGGATGTCAAAAATATGTGGAAATTTTATGTTTAGGTACCTGTTACCAAATGAAACGGCTTCCTTTCGTAATGAACGTCCCTATTTCTGCATTATTAAGGAATTAACATGATCTTCGCTGAAGAGTATGATTACAATATGTGTTGATGATGTTTTTTGTGGAGAAATCACGGTCATACACTTTGACACGATATTGCATGGTTTGGAGCGAATTGGGGTAACCAACAGTTTGTAGAAACAGTGTATACGATACTGGTATCACGTGAAAAACCGAGGAACTGCCAGCACCAGCCACAGTGGGCCAAAAATATCTGAATATGGCTTTAACATAAGCACAAACCGGTCATAAACAAATGTTATTGCGATCTCGTTTGTGGTTTTAAACGAAGTTAGCACCCGATCGCTGCGCTCCAGGTACAATGTTGTCTAAATTTATGAACATTCTAGTTGAAATAAAGGCAGTTAAGGAATACGCTATCCGCGCGACCGTTACGGTCGTAGGTTTGAATCCTGCCTCGGGCATGGGTGTGTGTGATGTCCTTAGGTTAGTTAGGTTTAAGAAGTTCTAAGTTCTAGCGAACTGATGACCTCAGAAGTTAAGTCCCATGGTGCTCAGAGCCATTTGAACCATATGAAGGAACATGCTTATGTCACTAATGTGAAGCTACTAAGAGCCTCCTTGGGATTTGTGATCGTTTTAAAATATTCATTAATTCAGATATCTAATTCCCATTACAATAGTGTAGCTTTACAGGGCAGAATGGTGCATGGAATTGGGACGAAGAAGTACAAAGATAATCTGTCGGTGTTAAAAATGTATTAGTGAATGTACCTACCTTAGTCCATCCGGATCTCAGTAGAACCTTTTGTATTATGAAGAGTAGCTCAGTTACAAACTATAGACCTGTTTTATTCCAAAATATTGTGGCGGATAAAATATCGGTAAACAATGTACTTTGCGACTCATGTTCTCTTCAGTTGCGTGCGAAATTACTCACTCACTTAACAGGTGGCCCTAGCTATCACCTAGGCGTTCCCCAAATTTTGGTATTTTTTGATGTGCATCTCTCTGTTTGCGGCATAATGATTCCACCATTAACTATATGGCATGTAACCATATAAAACCCACACATCTTCTAATATTTTGCTGTACAGTACTCCGCCATCTTCAGAGACTGAAGCTACAACACTCTCTCCAACCTTTTAAAACAGGTGGACAATAGCATTGTGTATCTAGCAACAGACACACACGTGCCAGAGATCTCGATCGGTGGCAAGGAAGTACAAACACGTGCGAAGTGAACCTGTGGCTGTGCGGTCAACGCACTCTGCGAAGTTGATGCAGCTTTGTGAGCTACAATTTCGTCGGGCAAAGAATGATCAGGTCAATGTAGCAACATGCCACAGACTATCTAAATGTACATCATCCCTCAGGTATCCATCTGACGAGTCGTGGAGGAGAGTACTTTTGGTACCACTAACTCATCCTCCATTCCCTGTTCCATTCGCGAATGGCGCATGGGAAGGATTATTGTCGGTAGCTTACTTACTAGCTCTAATTTCTCGAATTTTCTCGTTGTGGCCATTTCGAAAGGAGGAAGTAACATGTTATCTGACTCTTCCCGAAAACTGCTGTCTTGAAATTTCAGTAGTAAACCTCTCCGTGATGCACAGTCCCCCTCCAGTACTGTCTGACACTGAAATATTTTGAGCATCCCTGTAACGCTCTTGCGCAGACTTAAACGACCCCGTGACGAAATGCGCCACTCTTCACTGGATCTTTTCCGACTTTTCTATTAGTCCTGCCAGGTAATTGTCTCAGATTAATGAAAAATATTCAAGAACTGATCGAAAAGCCGCCTTGGAAGCCACTTCTTTAGTGAATGAATTACGTTTCCCTTAGATTCTTCCTATGAATCTCAGTCTGGCATCTGCTTTTCTTACTATTTGTTTTCTGTGATTAGTCCACTTTAGGTGCCTCCGTATGGATAAATTCAAATGGTTCAAATGGTTCTGAGCACTATGGGACTTAACATCTGAGGTAATCAGTCCCCTAGAACTTAGAACTACTTAAAACTCACTAACCTAAGGACATCACACACATCCATGCCCGAGGCAGGATTGGAACCTGCGACCTTAGCAGTCGCACGGTTCCAGACTGAAGCGTCTAGAACCGCTCGGCCACACTGGCCAGCCCGTATGGATACTCCTAGATATTTTACAGTGGTTATAGTTACCAGGAATTTGTCATCAATGGTGTAGTTGTAAAGCAGTGGATTTCTTCTGCTATTTATGCACAGTGTATTACAGTTATACTACCTGTGAGATTCTATTGCAAGTTCCTGCACCACTCATCAGCCCACTGTCCTCTGGCATTGCTATCTTCAATAGACAGCAGCATCGTCTGAAAACAGCCTTAAAGAGCTTCCGGCGCATTCAGCTAGATCATTTATATACATTGTAAACAGTAACGATCCCACCACCTTTCCATCTACATCTACATCTACATCTATACTCCGCGAGCCACCTTACGGTGTGTGGCGGAGGGTACTTATTGTACCACTATCTGATCCCCCCTTCCCTGTTCCATTCACGAATTGTGCGTGGGAAGAACGACTGCTTGTAAGTCTCCGTATTTGCTCTAATTTCTCGGATCTTTTCGTTGTGATCATTACGCGAGATATATGTGGGCGGTAGTAATATGTTGCCCATCTCTTCCCAGAATGTGCTCTCTCGTAATTTCGATAATAAACCTCTCCGTATTGCGTAACGCCTTTCTTGAAGTGTCCGCCACTGGAGCTTGTTCAGCATCTCCGTAACGCTCTCGCGCTGACTAAATGTCCCCATGACGAATCGCGCTGCTTTTCGCTGGATCATGTCTATCTCTTCTATTAATCCAACCTGGTAAGGGTCCCATACTGATGAGCAATACTCAAGAATCGGACGAACAAGCGTTTTGTAAGCTACTTCTTTCGTCGATGAGTCACATTTTCTTAGAATTCTTCCTATGAATCTCAACCTGGCGCCTGCTTTTCCCACTATTTGTTTTATGTGATCATTCCACTTCAGATCGCTCCGGATAGTAACTCCTAAGTATTTTACGGTCGTTACCGCTTCCAATGATTTACCACCTATGGCATAATCGTACTGGAATGGATTTCTGCCCCTATGTATGCGCATTATATTACATTTATCTACGTTTAGGGAAAGCTGCCAGCTGTCGCACCATGCATTAATCCTCTGCAGGTCCTCCTGGAGTACGTACGAGTCTTCTGATGTTGCTACTTTCTTGTAGACAACCGTGTCATCTGCAAATAGCCTCACGGAGCTACCGATGTTGTCAACTAAGTCATTTATGTATATTGTAAACAATAAAGGTCCTATCACGCTTCCCTGCGGTACTCCCGAAATTACCTCTACATCTGCAGATTTTGAACCGTTAAGAATGACATGTTGTGTTCTTTCTTCTAGGAAATCCTGAATCCAGTCACAAACCTGGTCCGATATTCCGTAAGCTCGTATTTTTTTCACTAAACGTAAGTGCGGAACCGTATCAAATGCCTTCCTGAAGTCCAGGAATACGGCATCAATCTGCTCCCCAGTGTCTACGGCACTGTGAATTTCTTGGGCAAATAGGGCGAGCTGAGTTTCACATGATCTCTGTTTGCGGAATCCATGTTGGTTATGATGAAGGAGATTTGTATTATCTAAGAACGTCATAATACGAGAACACAAAACATGTTCCATTATTCTACAACAGATTGACGTAAGCGAAATAGGCCTATAATTATTCGCATCTGATTTATGACCCTTCTTGAAAATGGGAACGACCTGCGCTTTCTTCCAGTCGCTAGGTACTTTACGTTCTTCCAGCGATCTACGATAAATTGCTGATAGAAAGGGGGCAAGTTCTTTAGCATAATCACTGTAGAATCTTAAGGGTATCTCGTCTGGTCCGGATGCTTTTCCGCTACTAAGTGATAGCAGTTGTTTTTCAATTCCGATATCGTTTATTTCAATATTTTCCATTTTGGCGTCCGTGCGACGGCTGAAGTCAGGGACCGTGTTACGATTTTCCGCAGTGAAACAGTTTCGGAACACTGAATTCAGTATTTCTGCCTTTCTTCGGTCGTCCTCTGTTTCGGTGCCATCGTGGTCAACGAGTGACTGAATAGGGGATTTAGATCCGCTTACCGATTTTACATATGACCAAAACTTTTTAGGGTTCTTGTTTAGATTGTTTGCCAATGTTTTATGTTCGAATTCGTTGAATGCTTCTCTCATTGCTCTCTTTACGCTCTTTTTCGCTTCGTTCAGCTTTTCCTTATCAGCTATGATTCGACTACTCTTAAACCTATGATGAAGCTTTCTTTGTTTCCGTAGTACCTTTCGTACATGATTGTTATACCACGGTGGATCTTTCCCCTCGCTTTGGACCTTAGTCGGTACGAACTTATCTAAGGCGTACTGGACGATGTTTCTGAATTTTTTCCATTTTTGTTTCACATCCTCTTCCTCAGAAATGAACGTTTGATGGTGGTCATTCAGATATTCAGCGATTTGTGCCCTATCACTCTTGTTAAGCAAATATATTTTCCTTCCTTTCTTGGCATTTCTTATTACACTTGTAGTCATTGATGCAACCACTGACTTATGATCACTGATACCCTCTTCTACATTCACGGAGTCGAAAAGTTCCGGTCTATTTGTTGCTATGAGGTCTAAAACGTTAGCTTCACGAGTTGGTTCTCTAACTATCTGCTCGAAGTAATTCTCGGACAAGGCAGTCAGGATAATGTCACAAGAGTCTCTGTCCCTGGCTCCAGTTCTGATTGTGTGACTATCCCATTCTATACCTGGTAGATTGAAGTCTCCCTCTATTACAATAGTATGATCACGAAACTTCTTCACGACGTTCTGCAGGTTCTCTCTGAGGCGCTCAGCTACTACGGTTGCTGATGCAGGTGGTCTATAGAAGCATCCGACTATCTTATCTGACCCACCTTTGATACTTAACTTAACCCAGATTATTTCACATTCGCATTCGCTAATAACTTCACTGGATATTATTGAATTCTTTACTGCTATAAATACTCCTCCACCATTGGCGTTTATCCTATCCTTGCGGTATATATTCCATTCTGTGTCTAGGATTTCGTTACTGTTCACTTCCGGTTTTAACCAACTTTCCGTTCCTAATACTATATGCGCACTATTTCCTTCAATAAGAGATACTAATTCAGGAACCTTGCCCTGGATACTCCTGCAGTTTACCAATATTACGTTAACTTTTCCTGTTTTTGGTCTCTGAGGACGGACGTTCTTTATCAACGATGATAATGTCCTCTCTGGTAAGCCGTCAGGTATTTTATCGTTTCGCCCAAGGGGGGGTCCCTCTAACCTAAAAAACCCCCGTGTGCACGCCACACGTACTCTGCTACCCTAGTAGCTGCTTCCGGTGTGTAGTGCACGCCTGACCTGTCTAGGGGGGCCCTACAGTTCTCCACCCAATAACGGAGGTCGATGAATTTGCAACCATTATAGTCGCAGAGTCGTCTGAGCCTCTGGTTTAGACCCTCCACACGGCTCCAAACCAGAGGACCGCGATCGACCCTGGGCACTATGCAGCAGATATTAAGCTCAGCTTGCACTCCGCGTGCGATGCTGGTTGTCTTCACCAAATCAGCCAGCCGCCGGAAGGAACCAGGGATGGCCTCAGAACCCAAGCGGCAGGCGTCATTCGTTCCGACATGTGCTACTATCTGCAGCCGGTCACACCCAGTGCGTTCAATAGCTGCCGGAAGGGCCTCCTCCACATTACGGACGAGACCCCCCGGCAAGCACACCGAGTGCACACTGGCATTCTTCCCCGACCTACCCGCTATTTTCCTGAGGGGCTCCATAACCCGCCTAACGTTGGAGCTCCCTATAACTAATAGGCCCGCCCTCTGTGACTGTCGGGACCTTGCCGGAGAATCGGCCACTGGCCCAACAGGCGAGGCATCCTGTGGTGGCTCGGAAACGATGTCATCACCACTAGGAAGCACCCCGTACCTGTTGGAAAGGGGTAAGGCAGCCGCCACGCGGCCAGATCCCACCTTCGCCTTTCGGCCAGGCACGCGCGAGCCCACCACTGTCCGCCATTCACCCTGGAGTGATGGCTGACCGGTAAGATGCTCACTGCCGGAAGACGCAGCGACATCAGGGGTTCCATGTGATTCCAAGGCCACCGAAGTAGGCATAGGTCTCACCACAGTTGCCCCAACGCCACTACGAGCCGACGCCTGCGCCTCGAGCTCGATGAGCCTAACAGACAAAGCCTCCACCTGCCCCCGAAGAGTGGCCAATTCTCCTTGCGTCCGCTCACAACAACCACAGTCCCTACACATGACTATGTTTACCCTACTCTATACGGTGACAAATTCCCAAGATAATCTTCTGATGAGCTACTCTGATAATCAAGAAACACTCACTGAAATACGAGACGCGAAAACTACGCTAGGTTTTCCCAGAAAAACTATTTAAAAGCTAAGCGCAGCAAATAAGTACAAAAACGCTTTATACAAACAGTACTCGCTGCTGCTGGTGCTCTCGCTCTGGCTGTCACAAGACAACTGCTGATTCAAGTGACTAGTGGCTAACGGCCGCGAAACAAACAAAAGACGGTTTTAGGGCGCTTTCTGTTCTAAACGATCAAGAAAACACTAAGAAATCTAACACGAAAACTACGTAAAGTTTTATCAAGAACTGTTAGTTACTATGCAGAGCAGATAAACACAAATAGAATCCCTTCCTTAGTGGAAGGTCGTAAACAAAATGCAAAATAAACGCTTTATACAAACAGTACTCGCTGCTGCTGGTGCTCTCGCTCTGGCTGTCACAAGACAACTGCTGATTCAAGTGACTAGTGGCTAACGGCCGCGAAACAAACAAAAGACGGTTTTAGGGCGCTTTCTGTTCTAAACGATCAAGAAAACACTAAGAAATCTAACACGAAAACTACGTAAAGTTTTATCAAGAACTATTAGTTACTATGCAGAGCAGATAAACACAAATAGAATCCCTTCCTTAGTGGAAGGACGTAAACAAAATGCAAAATAAACGCTTTATACAAACAGTACTCGCTGCTGCTGGTGCTCTCGCTCTGGCTGTCACAAGACAATGGTAACCGTGATATTACCTTTACATGGGTCGATTGTGCTCCGGTACGAGCGTCGTATGAGTTCTGTCTGCAAGGAACTCTTGAATCCAGTGGACAATCTGGTCGAATACTCGGTAAGCTCTTATTTTTCCACTAAGCGGCAGTGCTAGACAGTGTCAAATGTCTTTCTTAAGATAAGAAACTCATGGAGGAACAGAGCGAGCCGAGTTTCAGAAGAATTCTGTTTGCGGAATCCATGCTGCTATTTATAAAGGAGATTTTCATTCTCCAAGAACGAGATAATACACATTGGCACCTGTTCGATGTAAGTTCACAGTTCTGCTGTCCTCAATGGAAGGTAAAAAATCAGTTTTACTTTGTACCTGTTGAGGATCTGTCTTCTTCTGCATTATTTATGCTCACCTTCGGTTTTATTCGTAGTGCCTTATTTATCTTCTGTGGAGAGTACCTGTTGGCTTCTTTCAGTACAAAAGCTGCATATCTCAAACTTCCATCATCTTTGCTCTAACAGTTCTTCCATCGGTGAAATTAAGATGGTTCAAAAATTGTTGTAATTTATCTCAACATTGGGGTCGCGTCGTCTACAGATATCCAAAATACTGTGAGCTTCAAACTAGCAGATTCTAGCATCTTTTCCTCGAATCTCTTGAATAAACAACCTAAGCGCCAAGTGCGAGAAAGACAACATAGGTCTGTTTCAAACATTCCTTCTTAATGAAAATTATGAAGAGGTCGTAACATGTTTGAACAAAGCTGAAACCATTTTATGAAGGTTCATCGTAGTAAGAGATAACGATTCTGAAACGGTAACCTCTGTGGATAAGGGCACCATATCGAAGCTGAATAACAGCTCAGAACTGTTCAGTTTCTGAGCTTTAAGTTTGCCAATTAAGTGCGCAAAGCTGTGAAAGTGGTGAGCACATTTCCCCACGAAAACTCCTAAGAAAGGGTCTAAGCACAGGTACAGGCACATGCGTATTTTGGAAAACCTATGTTACTCACTTTTAGTGGCCCAGGAACATTTTTGTTATGTATCTTTCGACGTCTTTGAAGCCTCAGAGTAACCGCACCATTTGGTTTCAGTCTTCGAATATCTTATGGCTGATATGGGGAGGCATACAGAAGCGAAGCAGTCTTCCATACCACCTGGTTATTAGGGTCTACTGATCTTCCGATATGTGTTATCACTCAGTAAAGCGTACGTTTTATTATGACAGTCGTTTCAGGACATTAGAGCAGTGGCAACACCTTTACAGATAGTTGGACGACCGCCTCAGTATAATGGCGAAGCTTACGTAATGCAGGCTTCTCTCCTACAAACGTATTATTCCTTTACGGACGAGTCTCCATTAAAGCTCAGCCAGTTTCACGTCATCTCCCGCATCCACGGAGAGCGGTAGAACTGTTTCTTGAACGGAGATGATGAACATGGGTCTTTGCAAAATGGAATGAGTGCAAATTTCAGTCCTTTACTTAGAACCATGATTGTAGCGTCGTCCTGATCTCTACCTTTCATTTTTATGATGAAGCATCCAATAATAGTTTAATGCTGCGAATATGTCCTCTAAACCTGTCAGTCTGTCTCGATGTTGCTGCCTCACGAACCCAATTATAGGATACCTCCACAAACATCTTCCGGCGAAGACGGTACAGTTGTCCAGATACCGGGTCCAATTTTGGACGGCAGTAGCAGAAGGAGCTTTTCTTAAAATCTCTTTCAGGTAATTGCTTTTATAGAAGTACTAATATTTTACTAATATCGCTCTCATGTGTGGTAGTTTATCCAATTTCGAAGACCTTATGCTCTCTCGCTGAAGGCGTACTTAATATGGAATTTCATGCATTTGCAGCACAATGAATATTCCAATAAAAAGTTATATCATTTTATAACGCATTGTCCATATATAACACGGTCATCATCAGACTTAGCCAAAAGAAATGTATCGCTTAACCTTGAAGATGTCTGTGGAATTACCCTACAACTCATGGAATAGTGTAGATAGTACGGCATGAATCAAATCAGAATTTGTTCATGATGTGGCCACATAGAGACAGACAGCATGGTTTATCCAGCTTGAAACATCTTTGTAGCACGAAACTGTTATTCGACGCTACGCAATTAACCCTAGCGATACCAACACCAGCACTTAATCAGGGGGGGGGGGGGAGGGGGAGCTATTCTGTGCCCTCCCCAAGGAAATCAAAAAAGAAAACGAAATTCGTTTACTGTTATTAATTTATATTAACAACATACTTTTTAAATAGGTACTGATGTGTAAGTGGAGTCCAGAACTGGAAAATATCTTTGACCACACTACTAGCAACATCAACAAGCATTCAATAATGTGTACTTCCAGGCTGGAAATACTTTATGACGACCTCTAAACTATTTTAAAAATGCAGATATCGTTCATTGCTATTGACTTTTACTCATAAAATACTTTTAAAGGGATAATGATGTGCTGTTAAGGTCCTGAACTTGAAAATATTGAATATGATATTCACTGTGGCAAGTGACATTCACTACTACGACCTAAATTTTTGGGTTTAGTTTAACTCAAAAATTTATGGAATCTGATAGAAGAATTATTTAAAACATTAATAGTTTATTTCAGATTTTTAAAGTATTAAGTAACTGTCCAAATAACAATATTTTCAAGAGGTACGCATAAATTATTCCTCCACTCCCCCCACACACAACTCTTTGTATTGTGAGGGTTGATAAGACAGGTAGGAATCTGTATAATGCTATGATCATGGTTCTAGGCAAAAGATTGAAGCATCCACCAGCGCCAAATGTTTTGACGATCCCCGAGTTCATCAGTGCCATTGAAGAAGGTGTTTGACCACTGTCCATGCATTCAGTGGATGAAATAAAACCTGAGACTGGCCAGGCTGTTGTGGAGGCTCGCTCGCAAAGGAGCAATATATCTTTGGCAGAGAGATCTTCACTGGGTAAGCTTCGCCATTATATCCAGACAGTCGTTCTTCCGGTAAATAAAGGCAGTACCTCTGTTTTAGTATTTCGTGCCAACAGCCTTGGTAAAATGTACTGGTTACTGAATGATAGCGCATACCAGAATATCGATAAAGACACAGCTAACCAAGGGATAAGGTAGAGTGGACTTCCAGAAATCCTGTGCCACCAATAGTCAATAATATCAGCACTCCAAGACTGTGCCATGCACTTTGCCTCGTTATTACGTTCCTACCTTACGTATTGAAATTGAAAGGGAAAACATTATGTGTAATTCACACTGTTATGGCGGGCAGAGCGCCATCATCTTTCTTCATGGCTACAAATCTTCCTTCCATATATTGGAAACTGTTCCTTGGAAGTTTTAACTCATCTTGATGTTCAATAAGAAATTTTGCCTAATCGTTATTATTGAAGGTAATTGAAACAAAAATTTTATGGAAGAAATATTCCTTATGAATGACGCGATTGCCATATTGAATTGGAGTTGTTAAATCGAGCGACGTCATTGTAAGGTTTCAGTCCCATCGATTTAAGAAAATTGCAATTCCCCTGTGTTAAGTGTTCTGCTTCCACTGTAAAGTGATGTTCCCATGGCTCCGTATATTGTATTGTCACTTCAGATGGAAACATGCTACAGCTTCCTCACTGCAAAATTCAACTAGATACCCATTCTGACCTATGATGTTCAACTCAAGATCGTCTAATGTCTAAACAGTCACTGGGAGGTGGAAATGCAATGAAATGTGTGGCGATGACCTCCCGTCGGGTAGACCGGTCGCCAAGAGAAAGTCTTATTAGTTGACGCCGATTCGGTAACTTGCTTGTCGGCGAGGAAGGTATGATGAGGAAGACAACACAACATCCAACGGAGAAAATTTCCAACGCAGTCGGGACTCGAATCCTGGACCCTCACATGGCATTCTGCCGCGCTGACCACTCAGGTATGGAGGCGAACACTGAGAAGCAAATTGAGTTGATAAGCAAGTCTGCAATTTTGTAGCGTAAACCCTCAGCAGGAAACAATATGTAGATTGTAGAACTAGTCTACTGCTAAGAAAAGTATTCATTGTCATGTGACGTTCAGCATGGATCGTGCTAACAGGTAGAAAGCTCGTTTGTTAATTTGACTCATAAATTTCATCAGTATGGTTATTCATGTCCACCTCTGTAGCTGAGTGGTCAGTGTAGATGGCTGCCATATGGAGCATCTGAGATCGATTCAGTGTACTGTCAAGGATTTTACATTGATGGGAAGATTGCTACAGGGGGTACTCAACCCCATGATGAAAATTGAGGAGCTACTGGACCGAATACTAGCGACTCAACTGTCTGGAAAGTCTGCAAACCGGTCTTGAAAGTCTGTAGACTTCCAGGAGGTCTGTGTGGTGACCACATTCCCCTCCATACCGTATCCGCACTATGTTTTGAAGCAGAGGATGATAAGGCGGACGGCAGACGTCCCTTGTGCCTTTATGGCCTGGATGATGAACTGAGACTATTCCTTAACACTTGGCCCGCCGAGAAAAATAATGATCCTACTGCACTTTCATGCCTAAAGTCTATGGTTCGTTTTGTTGATTTTGTCCCTCTTACGAGCGTATTAGTGATTGCACACAACTCAAAGCGACGCAAGAAATGCTTTACATACACATTCAAATAATTAATATCACTGCACTGAGGGGAATTAGTTTGCTCTTAATAGGGATGGGTGGTCTTTTAAAGCACGACTGTAGGGCATCACATCTAAACCTCAGTTCGTGTAGTAACGTGCTTACTGCTTCATTTTATGCATTCGTTAGGAGAAACGTTAAACAGAAATGGTAGCAGATATATGAATTAAAGTCTTGGAAGCATCGAAAATTGTGGAACACCGGGTTGTTGTCAGTAAGCTATCGTTGGAGTTCTTCAAATGATTTCAAACAATCATATGAATGAAAGTAGTACATGGTATTTCAGTCTTTTTTAACGTATACATCCCACTGAGTGTCACTTCCTCCTGCAACATCTGAACTGACAGTCCCACATTCTAAGTTTTCCCATGTCATCTTTGCAGACCAATTTTGCACAAACATTCTATGAAATCTTTAGATTTTGAGTTTCTCGACGAATTTAAGTAGATCTTTATTGTTAAGTGGTGCATCCAGTATTACAGTTAGGGCCATTTTTGTATAGACAGAACAAGTACTTTCCTGTATGGTTTTAAATATAGTCCCTTACAGATATCGGTGTCCTCCAACATCCTGTTATGCTACCTCGATACCTGTAGTTGCCCCTCTTCTGTCTGTATCTTTCTTACTGTTCGGGCTACGGCAGCAGCTCTTCCGGGCAATGAGCCAATAGCTAATAATCGAGCCAATGCTGGAGTCAGAAATCCAATGAGTCCATCACAGGACTTAGATGTTGGTAGAACTCTAGGCGTTTTCACACGGCTTTTACTTAAAGTCTGCATCGAAGCACTTTTAACCACTGCCACAACTGACAGTATGTAATTTTTGTTAAATCACCCTGCAAGTTCAGCTTCTTTTGTGTATGATGAGCTGCATTCAGTATTTGCTTGACATTTATTCTCGCAGTCAGATGGTTCAACAGTCAAATGACGTATACTATTGGGAAGAAGCAAATGACTAGAACTCTTCACCTGATTTTCGTATGTCTGCTAGACCTATCGCTTACTACAAGACTCTTGTGACAAGGTTGTATTTTCCACTCCCTCTTGTTGATGACTGTCCATTTATATTAGCATACAGGAAGTTTATTAGAGCAATAAATAACAAACGTATAGCTCTTAAACATTTTTATACATAAATTCTTATGTGTAGCAGGGTACATGAAAATTATTTTGTAACACCATAGCGATATGTCTGTATCTGGCACAGTTGCTTCTTACATTTTCACTTGATGCACAGCCTGAATTTTAGTGATGAATGGTTGTTTCCTCTGATGGTTGGCAAGTTTTGCATGTCTACTCCAAAAGATAGCTCTACAATTTGTCGTAGAAACAGTAGACATACAGCTGCCACCTTAGCCTACTCTGTAGATCATGCTGCATTGCATAGATAGCAAGCACTAGGTTTATAAATGTATGATCCTGTATGTGTGAGTATTTTCTGTCGTCAAATAATTTTACTGTTCATGGGTAGTCCCTTGCAGAGACAGGATGTTAATCCTGTATCAGCAAGGGGGAGTATATGTTACCATGGAACAAAGCTACAGTCTGCACTGAAGCCCTACATAAACGAATCAGTTAGTCTGGGGATGTTATTTTGCTATCACTAATTCCTGGTTAGGTGGCTAAATTCAACATCATACCCACACTGATATTTTCAATACCACATTTCTTTAAAGTGTAGGTTATATGGCACTACACCCGAGTTGGACGACTGCTGCTGCTACAATGGCGTCACCTGGTCTGTAAGGAGAAAGAATTACAAATTATTAGTTAAACATATTCATGTTATCAACAGTATTTTCTATTCTTCATAGACACTAATATTTACATGATGACTGTCTTGCCGCTATAAACTTCGACATCGTCACTGTTTGAGAGTTCTCACTCGTCTAGCTTAGAAGTTTGTCGGCAGCTATAAATGTATAGCCTGGTATACAGTAATATTGTTATCTTTGATACTAAATATAGTGTTCGTGATTATATTTAGGAGCAAATGTATGTTTTTAATCATTCAGAACTGTTTTCTTTAGTGGTTAAATATTTTTAAAAGAAATTATTCAGTTCCATTTGTGTTACAAATTTCAGTTTCTGAGTGTTCCAGTTGGTTTCTCCCCAGTGCAAAGTGGTATGACTGCATGATGATTTGCGCCCCAGCGGAATACACAGCTGTGTGCCTCCTTAGCGAGAAGTAGATCTCTTAGTAAGAAGCAGTGTGTGGCTGTCATGAACCCAGCAGCAGCCTTTGTGTCTCAAAAACAAAGTAGGTAGCAGTTCATCCTAATGTGATGTGATGCATGTTGAGCATATGTATAGCCTATGTATGGTGTATTTACGATATATGCTGCGTATTTGGGGTGTATGTACGATGTCAGTGTGCTGTACATGCAGTGTACTTTTTGGCATAATTCCGACGGTTGTGGCATTTACCATGTAATTACAGTGTATTAATGGTGTAGGCATAGCACATGCATAAAATCATAACAAATGGTTCAAATGGCTCTGAGCACTATGGGACTTAACTGCTGAGGTCATCAGTCCCCTAGAACTTAGAACTACTTAAACCTAACGGACCTGAGGACATCACACACATCCATGCTCGAGGCAGGATTTGAACCTGCGACCGTAGCGGTAGCGCAGTTCCAGACTGTAGCGCCTAGAACCGCTCGGCCACACCGGCCGGTCATAAAATCATAACACCCTGGCATCATGTTGGAGGTAAGTGGAGAAGTCCATGTGTGGAAACTTCATACTTTGTAGACACTGTAGTTGCCGGTGAGATTGAATCTTAAACATACACTGATCATGGTGGCTGTGTTGCTTCATACGTTATCGACTATGGAGACAACGATTGTTCGTGTATTCTGTCCCTTTACCTAAAACAATTGAACTCAATGGCGCTATATGTATGTACATTCTGAGGTAACGGGCGAGTTGCGGCGCCCTGGAAATATTCTAAGTTCAGAGTTGGCGGCCACCACTCGGGCCGCACGGCAGGGCCGAGCTCGTTAGCATCCGCGTGGTGCCTCACAACGGCAGGAGCTCGAGGTCCATCGAGTACGTGTCTGGGAATTCCTAGGTGACTCTGTGCGCCGGGAGGGCCAAAGATGGCAGACTTTGTGAAACCTTAATGACAGACATTTCACACTTCGTATAGATATTAATAGTAACCAGATGAATCACGATACCTCAAAGAGAAACATGTACATAACTATTATTTGCACGACGGTTCTGAAGGCGTAATCAGATTTTCAATATCTTTATTAGTTTAAAGTTTAGTATCTGACGGTAAATTATACAAGTAACACCCAGGAACGAATTTCCAAAATTTAAACGCTTCATCCGATTTCGTCGATCAACGTGTATTTAGAAAGCTATTAGTGTAAACGTAAATTGTTATTAATTACAGGCATGTAACTTGAATAGTGAATGAGTTATTGGAGGTCAAAGAGGCTGATTACTATCAATAGCGTCAGGCCTAAAGTACTCCACAGTTACCCTACCTTTTGTTCTATTCCTTTGATATATGTTTATTTAATTTGCTTATGTATCTAATAATGTGTGTTCGATTGTGTTTATGGTGCAGCCGTAGGAATATTTATATAATTTCAAGTTATTTAGATGTAAATCCAGTACTTCGAATGTGTTTCGTTATGTTTGTGTGGGTGCATTGGATTGAAGACATGGCTCTAGAGCTCTAGCCAATCACAGCGCTCGTGAATGGGGAGACTGGATGGAAGCGAGTTCGGGAGAGTGGCAGTTCTGGAGTATGGCACAGGACACGAGGAGTCCTGGACGTGACAGCGCGACGGACGCTCGGTCGCGACAGAGACTTGGAGAGTGTGGAGCGGTTTGCGTGTGGTCACGGCAGATAGAAATACTTTGGAGTGCCGACTAGTGCACTTGTGATTTCCGTGGCTTCTACAGTGGAGACATAGTGTGCGTTTGGAAGTGAATATCTCGCGAGTTATGCTGTTGTTCATAACTAATTACGTGCAGTAGGAATCAATCGTTTCCCTGTTATTCAGCGTATGTTTTATTTAATTGCTGAACCATCGACACCAATAAGTGTTTTGCAGAAATATGCCACATTCTCAAAAGGACTTCTACTATCGTACTCATCATTTAAAGTCTTTACGGTAGTATCTGCAGATTTTATTTAATTGCAATATTCACTTATAAATTTCAATGTTACATTCATAATTCTCAATTGCTGAGTGACAGAAACCTTCTACCATTCGATTCATGTGTGTATTCTTATCGTGTACTGTAGATTCAGCAGTATTTGGCCTGTAATGCGGCAACTACATATCCCAGCCCCTAGACAACGAAATCAGCCAAAAATTTTAATATTGCAACATTGAGTCGGAGGGTGGGAAGTTATTTGAAAGCCCGCAAGTCATGGAACTATCCAACTGAAATTTCTTCAAAATTTGTTTCGACAAAATGCTGTAGGTTTAGGAAGATCCCTCCTTTAGCTTCCTCCTGAAGGGGGAAACCCATAGTACCTCTTTGGCGTATTTTGCTATTCTTCCGCCACCTCACCACTCTGTAAAGTTGCGCCGGACAACGAAGGCCAGCCAGTGAATCAAGAGGATCGAGAGGCGGCACTGTTTCGGAGACAGCATGGTGAGTGGATCGTGCTCTTCGGAGCGCGCTTAGTGTAAGTTTGATTTCAGGTCCGGATCCATGAGACATTTGGCTTTTCGATTACGTAATATTTGCGTTTAGCAAAGTTATTAACGAAGAGAATTAATGCTCTTTGGTACCAAGTGAAATTAATATTTACTTATAGCTGCAGTTTCCTTTTTGCGAATCATGAGTACCTCTTCTACATCACGTTATCTTCCTAATAACCAGTAACTGCTTTCGGTGCTGAATGCAATGAAAATCTGAATGTAGATCGAAATTTGCATGTGCAGAATTTTAGCATTGTTAGTTAATTTTTTGCGGGTTGATTTTAAGGTTGGCGTATACCCAAAATAGGACCATGCGATCGTGTCCTACTCAATTTGCCCATCAGGATGAATGCTCATAAGCCGAAGAAAATGTTAATAACGTGGGATTTATTAGAAATACTAGACCCTTTGTCAGTATTGTGGATTTGGAAGCTTGTTTGGCTTGGTTCAAATGGCTCTGAGCACTATGGGACTTAACAGCTATGGTCATCAGTCCCCTAGAACTTAGAACGACTTAAACCTAACTAACCTAAGGACATCACACAACACCCAGTCATCACGAGGATTCCTGGCCCCGCCAGGAATCGAACCCGGAAACCCGGGCGTGGGAAGCGAGAACGCTACCGCACGACCACGAGCTGCGGATGGAAACTTGTTTCCTTTAAGATCCGTCTGTTAATGGTAGAGTGTGTTGCTATGGAGATACTGTGTAACGACCCACCTTAGTTTTTGTCTCATACGAATATTGTGCGCTGTGATATTCAGAGCCTGTTGAATTCCCAAGAGTAACCTTATCGTAGCCTCTCTGAACAAAGATGACTTGTATATACTAAATGTAAGGAATGTTAATGGAAATACCCTGCCTTCTTAAGGAAACATAGTAGTAAGAATATATTTGGAATACAATGTATATGTTGTTCGCTTCATGGAATATAATTCACTTATCATTCTATTCCCATGTGTATTACGGCATTTCGCTACATTCCCAATAAAATCACTAATGCAAGGAGCCCTGCTTGAAAAACGAACAACGAGTATTTAGTATGTCCCACTCTCCAGACCGTGGTGTTGAATTCTCAGTTTTAATTTCCATTATACTTTTCAAATAATGGGTTGGGTCAAGTACAAGTAAACTTCCATAGAGACTTTACAAGGCAATGTACACAGTGGAACTGGGATATAGTAACATTTTGTCTACTATATCTCAGAGTCATCGTATACTTTTCAAATAATGCATTGGGTCAAGTGCAAGTAAACTTTCATAGAGACTTTACAAGACACTGTACACAGTGCAACTGGGATATAGTAACAACTTATCTACTACCTATGAGAGTCATTGTAGATTGCAAAGGTTCATGGCATATGGTTGTACGAGTCACCCTAAAAATAAAAATATCAAATATGAATAATAATCAGGAATAGAAGCAGAAGGGGCTTAACCCTACCAATATCAAGTTCGGGGAGGCTTCCTTAAGCTCACTTTTCTTAGATATTGTAGTGTAGTTCGTTATTTCATATTTTAAAATTGGAAAAAAAATATTTATTCATTTTAATGAATTCTTCTAACTGATGATTCCATAGCTGTTATAAAGTTTCAGTTAAACTTTATTCCAAAATTTGTTGTAGTAGTATATGTAATTTTCCGCAGTGAATGTCACATTCAATATTTCCAGATAGAGGACCTAATTTGCACGTCAGTACATCTAATAAAAGCATTTTGTGAGTAAAATTCAACAATAATTAACGGAATTAGAATTTTTAGCTTTTATTTAGAATTGGTGTTAAGTACTCCCCCCTCCCTCCCCCCTTGGTAATACATTTTATTGAAAGTGTCCTAAGAGTGTGCTAAGAGACATTCTCAATTTTTGAACCTTTGTAACAAATCAGTATCTGTTTGAAATACATATTGATAATATAAGTAAACGTCAATTAACGAAATTTTTCTTTGTATTCGTTTCTCTGCGTGGTCATAAAGTGACCACCCCCGCTCCCCTTTGGCATTGCACGTTATGGAATTATCGATGGTATTCCTAGGACCTAACGGGATACGGACGCCTTTTATATGGCGAACATGTCTGCATATCAGATACCACTGAACTTTGGGTTAGCTGTTACATTAAATTAAATGTTTAGTTTGTAATTTCTCATGCAGTATTCACGCCATTTGACTTGAGTACTGACTCACACAATTGAACCACAGCATAGGACTAAACTGTTGAGTGGTGTATGTATATTTTGGAGAATAAAATTTCCGTATCGGGAATTCTGTCAGTGAACACGTGATACATCATTTATTTCACAGGAATGTACGTGTTTTGTGTTTAGTAGATTAAGGTGAGACAAAGCATTTACGAACTGTAACTAAGTGTTCCATATCTTTTTCAGATATGCAAGGGTCCACCAATTCGTATGCAAAAGGTCTAACTAATATTTGCCACTTTTAAGGGGAAAGAGCAGAACGGAATACCATTTAGTGTGAAGGAGGAACGTTTTTCCATAGCAGAGCAGATTTGTGTGGAAATACAATATTAATCGACGAGCATGTGATTCAAGTTGACAACGAGTTGATCATAACTTAAGGGAAGGGCTATCTCTCACAACATCTGCAAAGGGAGGGAATAATCGTGGTAGCAGACATCCGGATGGAGTAGGTACAGGCCACAGTTTATGAATCTTCTACCCCAGGAACAATGCCAAATGAAGAGACGTCTGATGCACCTGAATTCTACCATACCACCTTCAAACATTAATGCCACAATATTTTCAATCTTTTAATGGGAAATTAGATGAGATTGAGAACAACCTACGGAAGTGGATAAAAGCGCAGAAGACCAATTTAGAAAAGAAAATAGAAACACTGGGCGTTAACTTAGAGAAGAAAACCGATGCATGATTTGCATAGGGTAAGAGTGCCACAGAGTAAATTTGAAGAAAAATGGTTAAAGTTACGTCTGATTTGCAAACAGTTAACCAATGGAGCTAAGAAAGAAACAGTGATAGTTAAGAAATTAGTCTTTGTTGTGGGTCAACTGAAATCAGGACAAAATAAATTGGAGGAACAGGAAGCACTGTATGAGAGTCAACAGCTCATCAGCCATCGAGTAGTGACGCAAATGTAGAAATTGCAGTGGTATCTAATGTGTGAACACTGGGTCAGGGTAAATGAGTGATTCGGAGGAGATATATATAGAATCAGTTGCACACTCGTGTTAGCTGAACCGAACAAATATAAAGGCATCCCATTTGAGTCAATTGATGTTTCAAAGTACTGCACTGAAAAGGTGTTTGAATGTTGTGCGGGTGTGGTTAAATTTAACGGAGCTAAACTTCTAACTGTTGTTATTTATAGATCCCCAGACTCCGATTTCACAACATTTTTGCTAAAGCTAGAGGAGGTTCTTGGTTCACTTTATAGGAAATACAAAAAGTTAGTTATATGTGGTGACTTCAATATTAATTGTATAAGTGATCGTGCAAGGAAGAGGAGGCTGGTAGACCTCTTTAATTCATATAATCTTATGCAAACCGTGGTCTTTCCAACGAGAGTGCAAGGGAACAGTAGAACAACCATAGACAATATTTTTGTTCATTCCTCATTACTAGAAGGGCATTCTGTTAGCAAAAAGGTGAATGGCCTTTCAGATCATGATGCACAAATTTTAACTTTAAAAGATTTTTGTGCTGCTACACGTACGAAATATAGTCATCAGCTGTTCAGGAAAGCTGATCCAGTTGCTGTAGAGACCTTTGTAAACCTTATAAAGGAACAAGAGTGGCAAGATGTTTATAGCGCTGATACAGTAGACGATAAATATAATGCTTTTCTCAAGACTTTTCTCATGCTCTTTGAAAGTTGTTTTCCGTTAGAAAGTTTAAAACAGGGTACTAGCACAAACAGGCAGCCTGGGTGGCTGACTAGAGGGATAACAATATCTTGTAGAACAAAGTGGCAATTATATCAAAAAGTTAGAATAAGTCAAAATCTAAATGCAGCAGCCCATTACAAACAGTATTGTAAGGTGCTTAAAAATGTTATTGGGAAGGCAAAAAGTATGTGGTATGCAGATAGAATAGCTAAGTCTCAGGATAAAATTAAAACCATATGGTCAGTCGTAAAGAAAGTTGCTGGTCTGCAGAGACAGGTCGAGGATATAGAATCAGTGCGTAGTGGGAATGTCCGTGTTACTGATAAGTCGCATGTATGTACAGTATTTAATAATCACTTTCTGAATATAGCAGGTGAACTAAATAGAAACCTAGTCCCAACAGGGAATCATATAGCGCTCTTAGAAAAAAGTGTTCCGAGACTGTTGCCTGAAATGCTCCTCCATGATACTGACAAGAGGGAAATTGAGTTAATAATTAAATCACTAAAGACCAAGAACTCTCATGGGTATCACGGGGTATCTAGCAGAATACTGAAGTATTGTTCTATGTATGTTAGCCCAGTTCTCAGCCATATCTGTAACTTTTCCTTTAGGAGTGGTCGGTTTCCTGACCGATTAAAGTACTCGGTAGTGAAGCCACTTTATAAAAAGGGAGACATTGATAATGTTGACAATTTTAGACCTATTTCTATGCCATCGGTATTTGCTAAAGTTATCGAGAAGATTGTATATACAAGGTTACTGGAGCATTTAAATTCACATAATATGCTGTCAAATGTTCAGTTTGGTTTTAGAAATGGTTTAACAACTGAAAATGCTATATTCTCTTTCTCTGTGAGGTTTTGGACGGATTAAATAAAAGGTTGCGAACGCTAGGTGTTTTCTTTGACTTAACGAAGGCTTTTGACTGTGTTGACCGCAAAATATTACTGCAGAAGTTGGACCATTATGGAGTAAGGGAAGTAGCTTACAATTGGTTCGCCTCTTGCTTTAAGAACAGAAAGCAGAGGGTAATTCTCCGCAATATTGAGAGTGGTAGAGATGTTCAGTCCCAATGGGGCACTGTTAAGTGGGGCGTTCCCCAAGGGTCGGTGCTGGGGCCACTGCTGTTTCTTATTTGTATAAATGATACGCCTTCTAGTATTACAGGTGATTCAAAAATATTTCTGTTTGCTGATGACACCAGCTTGATAGTGAAGGATCTTGTGTGTAATATTGAAACAGTAACAAATAATGTAGTTCATGAAATAAGTTCGTGGCTTGTGGGAAATAATTTGATGCTAAATCACAGTAAGACTCAGTTTTTACAGTTTCTAACTCACAATACAACAAGAACCGATATTTTGATCAGACAGAATAGGCATATTATAAGCGAGACGGAACAGTTCAAGTTCCTAGGCGTTCGGATAGATAGTAAGCTGTTGTGGAAAGCCCATGTCCAGGATCTTGTTCAGAAGCTAAATGCTGCTTTATTTACCATTAGAACAGTATCTGAAAGACACTTCAACACGAAAAGTAGTCTACTACGCATATTTTCATACGCTTATGTCGTATGGTATTATTTTTTGGGGTAATTCTTCTGATTCTAAAAGGGTATTTTTGGCTCAAAAACGGGTTGTTCGAGCTATATGTGGTTTAAGTTCGAGAACCTCTTGTCGACCCCTATTCAAAAATCTGGGAATTCTGACATTGCCCTCACAATATATATTTTCTTTAATGTCGTTTGTTGTTAGCAATATTAGCCTATTCCCAAGAGTTAGCAGCTTTCACTCAGTTAATACTAGGCAGAAATCCAATCTGCATGTGGATTGCACTTCCTTGACTCTTGTGCAGAAAGGAGTGCAGTATTCTGCTGCATCCATTTTCAATAAGCTACCACAAGAACTCAAAAATCTTAGCAGTAGCCCAAACACTTTTAAGTCTAAACTGAAGAGTTTCCTCATGGCTCACTCCTTCTACTCTGTCGAGGAGCTCCTGGAAGAGCTAAAAAAATTAAGCAAATATGTTTTTTTATATTTCATTTTATCTGTTTCTAATATCGTGTTATAATTTCATGTATTGACTCGTTCCATGACAATGGAGACTTCTCCTTAATTTGGTCCCACGGAACAATAAATAAATAAATAAATAAATTATTGATCTAGAGGAAGACAAAAGGAGGTGACATTTCATTTAGGTCCAAAGATACACACAATCTCTTGATCCCATGAACGAGCAGCATTTACGTATATGGAAGGAGAAATCTGAGGGTGCAATGCTCATTTGTAAAGAGTTCACTTTGAAGTCAAGGTCTTCCAAGATTAGGAACATACAGTGATAACCTAATCCATTTGCTCTTCGTAACGAATGCTCACAAGGCGAAAAATTTATTAATGCCTTATGATCTGTTAAAATTACTATACATTTGGTTAGTGTGGCGAATTTAGTTACTTGTTCCTTTTAAAATTCATCTACACACATAAAAAAAAGTTTTGCATCACCCCAGTTCCCGAACTCCTGAAGATAGACGTTGTGGATATTATATCACAGACCCTGTCCCTTTGACTGTTCCGAGATGTCACTAAACCCGCACAAAGGCGTAAAGAACATTGCATGAGCAGCGCTTATTAGACGCAGGCTTCGCATAGGCGATCAGTTCCAGTCATTCCACCAGGAAGGAGGTACAACGCTTGTGTTGTCTTTAGTTCAGCCATGCCTAGATGGTCAGTACTGCGGCTCGATGGCGTTGGCATTGTTACATTGGGCCAGGAAGGGCTCTCAGTGAGGGAAGTGTCCATTCGTGACGGACTGAACCAAAGCGATGTTGTTCAGACATGGAGGAGATACAGAGAGACAGAAAGTGTCGATGACATACCTAGCTCAGGTCGCCCACGGGCTACGGTTGCAGTGGACGATATTTACCTACAGATTGTGGCTCGGAGGAATCCTAACAGCAACGCCAACATGTTGAATAATGCTTTTCATGCAGCCATGGGACGTCGTGTTACGACTCATACTGTGCGCAATAGGCTGCATGACGAGCAACTTCACTCCCGACGTCCATGGAGTGGTCCATCTTTGCAACCATGACACCATGCGGCCCGTTACAGATAGTCCCAACAACATGCCGAATGGACCGCTCAGGATTGGCATCAGGTTCTCTTCACCGATAAATGTCGCATATGCCTTCAACCAGACAATCATCGGAGACATGTTTGGAGGCAACCCGGTAAGGCTGAACGCCTTAGTCACGTCCAGCGAGTGTAGCAAGGTGGAGGTTCCCTACTGTTTTGGGGCGGCATTATGTGGGTCCGACATACTTCGCTGGTGGTCATTTAAGGCGCCATAACGGCTGTACGATAACTGAATGTCATTCTCCGACCTATAGTGCAACCATATCAGTAGCATATTGCCGAGGCATTCGTGTTCATGGACGACAATTCGCGCCCCCATCGTGCACATCTCGTGAATGACTTCCTTCAAAATAACGACATCGCTCGACCAGTGTGGCCAGCATGTTCTCCAGAGATGAACCTTATGGAAGATGCCTGGGACAGAATGAAAAGAACTGTTTATGGACGACGTGACCCACCAACCCCTCTGAGGGATTTACGCCGAATAGCCGTTGAGGAGTGGGACAATCGGGACCAGGAGTGCCTTGATGAACTTGTGGATAGTATGGCACGACGAATACAGGGATGCAACAGTGCAAGACGACGTGCTACTGGGTATTAGAGGTACCGGTGAGTACAGCAATCTGGACCACCACCTCTGAAGGTCTCGCTGTATGGTGGTGCAATATGCAATGTGTGGTTTTCATTAGCAAAAAAAAAGGGCGGAAATGATGTTTATGTTGATCTCTACCAAAGTTTTCTGTACAGGTTCGCAACTCTGGGAACCGAGGTGATGCAAAACTTTTTTTGATGTGTGTATAATGATAGTGCATGCTGCTATGCGGTTCCTGTGCTACCTCCCCCATAGTTTTTGACTGAGACGAGTGATGTATGTTGTCATATTCGGAGTATATTGTATTCCCAAGTGTATCCATATCGTGCAGTCTTTGAGGAAAGATCCCTTGCCGAGACCATACGGCAAGAATCTGCAAGAGAAATTTTTCCTCTCTTAAGGAACCATATTATTAAGATTGTTCTTGGCATAAAGCATGTGAGTTGAGAGGGAAGAGCTATCAAACTAATGTATCTTCGCTCCACAGAATATAATTCACTTATCATTCTCTTCCCATGTGAGTTGTGACATTTCGCCATATCACCTGTGGAATCACTGGTGCAGGGAGCCCCGCTTGAGAAATGAATGAAAACATTTAATAAAACCCATTCCTTTGATTCTTACGCTGAAGTCGCAATATCGGTTTCATTCGGTCAAATACAAGTAAATTTTGCTGGAATTCACATGTCAAAGAGTCCTGGTAGTTTCTCAAATCCCACAGCATATAGGAAAAAGTGTGATCCGAAACAAAAAAAGTTAAATGAGAATAACAATCAGGATAAAATGCAGGAGAGTTTTAAACGAGTCACAGACTCCTTTTAATTCTCACATCCGTAAGTATTTGTTGTTTGACGTTTATGAGTCGTCATCAAGGTCACAACTTTGAAGCATTATCTATTTGCCATCTTTCGGAAAACTGCTATAAAATGGGTTGCTGGAGCAGCTTTTCTACTATTTCTTGCAACAAACGTATCACCAAGCATTATTAAAACGGAGAAAAATTGTTTGAATTTTTTGAAAGTATCATTCTACTATGTTTTCTGCGAAAATAAGTCTCAGTTACAGCTTAATAACAAAAAAATGGTTCAAATGGCTCTGAGCACTATGGGACTTAACATCTGAGGTCATCAGTCCCCTAGAGCTTAGAACTACTTTAACCTAAGGACATCACGCACATCCATGCCCTAGGCAGGACTCGAACCTGCGACCGTAGCGGTCGCGTGGTTCCAGACTGAAGCGCCTAGTACCGCACGGAGACCCCGACCGGCTTAATAACAGCTTAGCCCAACGGATTCAGAATGAACAATGACAAGATTGTTTGGAAGGTTCATGCAGGATGCGGAAAAGAGGTGGTAATGTTAATATACGAACAGTCGCAAGATTGTGTGGAACGTCTGCGCATAATGCGTGAAAGTGGCGGTAGTGTTTAGTGGCTTGGTGAAAGATGAATGACTCACAGAGGTGAGATCTACTTCTACAACGCAGAGAGCTCCACCTGCGGTACTGCTCTGCTTTCAGGGCCGTCCACCTTTGTGGGATATAAATTTCCAGTCGGTGAGCAGCTTCTTGGGAATCCAGCTGTGACCAGCGATAAAGCAGCCCTCGCGCCACCGTCCGCCGCGAACGAACCCAAACCCTAATGTGACTGAACCACGAAATTGACGCCAAAAAATTCTGTGCCTTTACGGAAACTCTTTTTTCCACAAAAGAGAAGCACATGATCGTTTACCCAGTCTGTTTAACTGAATGACCTCTGCTAAAATTTTTTATAAGCAGTGTGTCATAATATAGCAGTCACTAGGAGTAGTATCAATATGAATATCCACGTCCTCCTCTATGTATGTGTGCGGGATTAACAGTGTAGAAGCATCGTCAATGAGTCTTCACAAGCATTAGTAGGTGAAATTTTAAAGATTTGGTAGTTCCCAGGTAATTAGAGGGCTGAACCATTTGGTATCAAATTTTGTACTTTTTTCCTGTGATGGAAGACCAATATAAAAGAATTACGATATACAAACCACTACCCTTAATATCTTTTTCCTTGTCCTGAGAGAAAGGCATTATCGCTTAACTTGTTTCTGCTAGCAGCTGAAAATTCTACCATGAATGTCTAAATGTACTGATCCTGTTTTGTCATTTCTTGTCTGTGAGGCTGTCACAAGATTGTATGAGTTCACAAGTTAAATTAGCAATCGTGCTGGACTGTAAGTTCCAATATTTTGTTTAATTAGTTACTTTTATTTTGATCGTCACTGTAAGTTTCACTAAGACGAAATGTCTGAACACCATATACTAATATTTACATGCCGTTCGCTGTGGCCGAATGGTTCTAGGCGTCGCAGATTCGAATCCTGCCTCGTTCGTGGATGTGTGTGATGTCCCTACGTTAATTAGGTTTAAGTAGTTCTAAGTCTAGGGGACTGATGACCACAGATGTTAAGTCCCATAGTGCTTAGAGCCATTTAAACCATTTTTGAATACTTACATAACACCACTTAGCCCTTACCTTAGATAATTTCTGAAAACGGATTTCAGTCGCTATCATATGGTTAGACAAATATTGATGAACCTTTTGTGTGTATTTTCATGAAGTCGCGCAACTGATCGACAGAACAGTGTTTGTAAACACTTTGGACCCCATTCACGGGATATGGAGAATTTATGAATGGAGTTTAACATCGCTTCTGATATAGCTTCTTTAGAGACAAAATAGAAGTACAGATAGGCCAAGGATGTACAAGGGATGCGTCCCTGTCCTTCACAAATCGTTTTTGCGAAAGCATGGAAAACCCGAACTGGGAGACTGAATAAGAATTTGAAGCCTGTTTCTCTTTAAAGCGAATCCTGTAGCAACCCACTGTTCCAATTCACTTGGAGTGCACTCAGTTCTGAGTATGTTTCTAAGGCAACAGTTGCATCGTTACGAAATATGTAGATGGCCTCACCACCTCTTCAAACTAACCAATGTACGATAAAGCCAACTATATTGGACTAATACAGCCGAATACGTAATCTTGTACCGCCAGTATTCTACATAAACCAAAGTAAAATTGTGCACACAGTAACGCAGCGTAAGAGGCCTCTCAGTATTCTATACACGCATAAATAATTTATGGAACAGGATCGGCAGCACTAGCGCCCTGTTCGCTGAAAATACTGTCCTTAAGTGGCAAGTATCGTTGCTTTTCTATCGCAGGGAAATACGGAAGACTGACATATTTTCTGTTCCGACGTAACGAAAGCGCCGGCACGAAGATGAAGAACACAAGAGTTGAGTAGGGTGTGAGACGACGTCAGCCAATAGCCCGCTGACTAGGACCGCACCTAGACAGGAGCGGCCTCTATATGAAGAGAATAAAAGGGCCCCTGCTGCCAGCCTCAGCAGGTGAGTAGAGTCGGACACGCCTTAGAAGAGAGCTCTACGATACCCATTATTAGTGATCCACAGACTGTGTGACAAACTTGCATGAACATTGTATATAGGAAAAGGGCACTGATTGCGTGTCATCCATCGCTTGCGACACGTTCTTGTGAACCAAAGTTAAGTATTGTCAGCCTACTTTATTGTAATAAATACCATGAGTGTGATTTACTTGAATTGTTGTTTAGCTATCAGAGAAAACAACATCCTTTAGGCACCCTATAAGAGACGAGTGGGCAGTCCCCCACATTTTCCACATCGTGTAACACACAGCAGCTTTATTTAACGTGATGAATGTAAGACAATGCTTCCAACAAGGGGGAAGAACGCTATTGCATCTGATTAAAAGTTTAGTTTTAAACATTTAGTGCGGGTCACAAGGATTTAGGGGTAATATCAAGAAATCACATGTAATGGGTCGATCATCTAAAATAAGTATTACGGCAGGTGAACGGATGACTTCGGTAGTCCAGAATATTTATCCAGGATGTCCTTCATCATCTACAAATAATGGGCAATGCCACACAATTTTTCTGGGTAACAGAGCACTAAGGAACTCGGGGAAACTAATTAGCTATGCAGACAACAAAGGGATGTTTAATCAGATGTTTGAGTGTGCCGTCCCCCCACACCCTTTCATCTCACTGTTGAGGTAGAGAGTCATGGACAGAAGGGAAGAAAAGTGGCTGGAAGTAGCAGACAGCAAGCTGCCATTAGTTAAGTGAACAATGCGACAGTGGCATACCTCCTTGCAGCCATGGTGATGAGATGTGGTCCTTCTCACTTACATCGCATAACACACAGACCTGTGATACACGATGTCTTGCTCCAGCGAGTGGTCCCTGCAATGTATGGTACAGATTAGAGTGCGCCAGACTTTAGCTGACTGTGTTTTACTTGGCGACGAGGGGGTTGTGACAATTTACCTGCAGCTTTTCCCTCTGCTTTATCTCACGCCTTAGGATTATATCATATGTTCGGGTTTCTCCCTTAATTATTACGGAGACCTATTTAGTCTGTTATTAGATAGGTAGTTGGATCATCCTTGTTTTCTGTAAGTTATGTGGAAACCCGATTCCTTTTTGTAGCTACTTTAGCCTCTTTCTCGTACAGTCTGTGTTGTAATAGAACATTCTAATAAATTTCACGAAATTTTTAGTATTTGGAACACATCTGATATTTCGTCGTTTGTCGTCCATAAACTACAAACACCCACACACACACACACACACACACACACACACACATACACACACAAACATACGCACACACACACACACACACACACACACACACATACACACACACACACACACACACACACACACACGGGCGCGTACGCACACGCACACGCACACGGAACACTAAGGTTTGTTAGAAGGGCTGTAAAACAAACCACATGCAAGCCCCCTGAGACAATAATTGTAGAGTACTGTTTCTGTATTTGGAATTCTTCTCAAGGAGACATGACAATAGACATAAACGAATTCAGAAATTCAATGGTTGAACGGTAACAGCTTAACAGAGTTGGTACCAAAGAGTATTATAAATGCTCGCGGAATATAACGGGAATCCTTAGAGAAAAGACAAAGTATTTTTAACGATATCCTGTTTGGTAAATTTTGGCAATCACTTTTTGAGTAAGACTCCGTGACAATTCTGCTGCGACAGTTTTATAAATCGTGTTGCTATCATGGTAATAACATAAGATCAATTACTACAAGTTCAGAGGCATATTAACGAGAGGGAGAGGGGAAAGTCTCCTAGCATGCTTAGTACAGGTAATGCTGGAACGGAGAGGGAAGTTTTCATATGTAGGAAGTAAATATCGGTGCAAACACTTAAGGATTCACTTTAACAACAGTTTTTGCCCGACAGTTTGACCTTATTCAGAGAGGTGTCACACAATGGCTTTATATATTTGAAAACCAGTGAGTACATCCTACCACTCTGTAAGCTCGACGCACACCTGAAACTCCTGTTTCCTGTGTTCAACCTTTCGCTCTCAGACACGAACACTCCGCTTGCAACTCGTTTTGACAGTACGCAGTCAAATACCCTAGCCACAATTGGAGACAAGAGCTTGTTCCTCCTTAGATTCTGACGAACAGAAAATATCACCTCTTACTCTTTGCGACTATACAGAATAAAACGTTCTATTCACAACAGGAGGCAAGCGCCAAAAACGCTTATTGCTCTATTCATTGTGACACACAGAAAAATCAAATACTGCTCTCTCCCGCAAGAGACAAACACTATATTACTTGTTATTCCGCAGAAAGCAGAAAAATGAAGATAATAGCGGTTGCTAGATACTTACCGAAAACTCAGTTCTCCTCCCTCGAGTGCCTACAGCCTTCTCGGCTTCCTACTGCAGCTGTGTTGATGTGTCACTCTATAGTGAGTTCGAAGCTCAGCGATGTTTCGGCGACATGTACTGTTCCTAGATGCTACTTCTTCGACTGCTTCTTAGTAATGATTCACTTGTCCCTTTGGATGATGGAGAAGGACAAACTGATCAATGTGCGGTGAGGATCCTTGTTAGAAAACTACCGGCTCCAAGTTACAAGCGAAATTCGTTTGATACCTCTGACAGTGGACCTCGTCTACTGCGAAATTTTGGCATTCCGTATGTTGAGCGGAGGTCATATGGATCACAACAAGAAAACAGTGTCCAGTAAAGAGGTCTTCTAAAGTGCATACCTAAAGACTTATTACCACGTGTCCAATTTTGTTTGTGTAAGAAACATCTTCACCATCCGAACAGGTTTTAAAGTGATCACAGAATCAGTGTGTATACTTGTTTCTCAGGGCTCCCGAACGAGTTTCTCTCGTAGTGTGACATTCTCCTTGAAACGTCCCCTTTGGACAATTATACAAGACTGTGCTTAAACTGACACACAATATTTTTAGCGCAACGCAATCTGACTTTCAAAAATCCCTACAAAAGAATGGCCCTGACTAACATTAACCTATACGTTTCAGAAATCACTTACCTCACAAAAATCTTCGTTACTCGAACTACTGCAATACAGCGAGCACCACTACTGGCAGCTAAATAAAAGATTCAAAATACTAAAGGCACTAAATACTGATAGGCATAGTTGGCAAATGAAAGATTTTGATAAGGAACAAACAATGTATTTACCATAATAGTGTTCAAAACTCATAATATATATATATATCAGTCCATGAGTCCAATATTACAAACTTACTCTTTCTGCTGGACACACGTCCAGATCGACCACTTTCAAAATTCAGCTATCTCTCTCCCCACATCTACCACTGCTGGCGGCTCACCTCCAACTGTGCAGACCCTACGCGCTGTTAACAGCCAACTGCCCAACGCTACAATGGCGAGTATTACAACAATGCCAACCAGCCACAGACTGCACACAGCACAGCCAGTGATTTTCATACAGAGCGCTACGTGGCGTTACCAATAAGAAAACCTAAACAGCCTACTTACATAGCCCCGATGCTCCCCACAAAAAAAATTTACAAATTGTTTTGGGCAGTGGCCAATACAGATATGAAAAAAATTTTTCATAATTACAGTAACAAAGATATTAAATGCACACTCTTATTGATACAATGTTGGTGCAAAGCTAAAATTTTTTCACAGTCCATGAAGACAGTCCTGATCGTTAATCACAGTAAAATTTTAGTGTTTTTCTCAAAGTCTGAGCAGTAAAAGAAAATGCACACGGAAGTAGTGGATTTCCATGCAGTCTTGAAGAAGTAGTGTTGTCCTTCCAACGGAAAGACAGTGCCGACTTTTGACATGCAGACAGGTAATGGGCCACAACAGAGCAAACCCACCGCAGAGTCAGTCGAAGTTTTGAAGAGTATTGGTAGGTAGGTCATCACAGAGTAGACCCACTGTAGTCCTGGCAGAGATGACGGTATTGGTGGGCCACCAGAGGTGCAGACCCAGTGCAGTCAATGTAGAAATAATGGTATTGGTGGGCCATCAAAGATGCAGACCCACTGTAGTCCTTGTAGAGACGGCCAGCAGTCATCTGTAGCGACTGTGCAGGTGCACAATCACCATCGAAGAGTCTTGCGGAGAATATAGCAAGTCCATAAACCACCAGTCTTTTTTTTCACATATTGTGCATATACTATGACCAACAGAAATATGTGCAGTGAAATGAATGCTTACAAGTTACTTAATTTGATGAACTGGTGTCAATTACAATTTTATAACATGAGAATACAATAACAAAGGTACAAAATACATCATTAAAGAACATAACAGTAGAGGTAACATTTGTAGTAACACAGACTTTACAAAAGAATAGAAATAAACATATACATCAGTGTTACAGGAATTATGAAATAAGTAAATATATAAAATAATGAGAATAGTTTTCGAAACATTAATTTCCCATATGAGCATTGAAACAAAAAAGAATAAATAATGTCTAAACATCTTTACAAAGTAAATAACATAGTATTAGAAAAATTCTACAACATAACAACATCAGCTAAACACATAAAGACAGGAAAAACACAAATACACAAGGGTACACAAACACATAGAGGGATAACACAAAAGGAAAGGACAGGGTTTGTTTTACTGCAGTATTTTGCATGGAGATCTCCCTTCGTTCATCATTATTCATAAAAAGTCCTATCTAAGCCTGCTTTCTGTAATCTGTTCACAACCTCTTTCAAAAATAGTTTTTCCCCACTGTACACTACTTTTTTGGCCAAACCATTTTCTTATAGCTTCTCAATGCATTTCTTCCAATTCATCATAGTTTCTCATATAGTCTACCCTTTCTTAAGCTAACTTAAATCTACTGAGCTCAGATATTTATACCAAGGGACGAAGCAATGCAGCAACATATAACAAATTAACACAAACAGCAATGACAAAGAAATGGAAATTAGCTAAGCAAGCAACAGTAAATGTAATAACTTATATCTAAACATGACAAACCCACAAGCAGAAAAGCTAGTACATTAAGGACAACAATGCAGATAAGGAAAATGTCTATTCACATCTTAATGTCTATGTAATTAAAGTGGTGCACCACAAGAGGTTATTCTACCAAAAAAATTACCAAGTAGTTGAAAAGAAAATTATGTATGCAGTTGCTGTTATTAATCCCTTCTTATTGTTCTTTCCATTCCAAGTGCTCCTTTTTCGAAGAATATGGGTCATAAAATTATTATTTAATAGATCTGTTGACAGAAAGTGTTCACATTAGCAAATGCATTTAAGTTTATTTTATAAAACCAATGCTGCAACACAGCTGGAAAACAGATATCAAATGAAATAAGCAATTACGCAAACCAAAGCATAAAAACATCATTCAATAGCTATGTGGCATTTCGTAAGTCAGTAGCTCTCAACTCTCGTAGAAAGACAATTGTCATAATCAGGTTTGCAGATGTAAGAATATTTCCCATCAATTCATAAGCATTTCAGTAAGTAGCACAAAGTACGATATGTTTCCAACTAATGAGCGTGTCGTATTTGCGATGCTTTCTACAATGGAATGTCAATAGTGAGGTTAATGGTCTCTTTTTTTTCACCTAATGGCTTTTTCTCCAGGCGACTCGCACAGCTGGTCGCCCATAACGCATTACGTCAAGGTCACTTATCTTTCTTACTTAAATATTTACGACATCAGTTTGCACTACAGTGACAGTCTCATATAAAAAATTTCACAGGTCTAGAATTTGCGTTACAAATGTGTAGAAACAAAATCCTATAAATATAACAGCGTCCAAAAAATTTTCGACGGCGTTGTGATAGATTTACGCATATACATACATTTCATAACTCTAAAAGTACGTTTCTTGCCTTCCAACATCCCTTTTCACAAATCAGAGTCCATAACCACTACTCATTATGCCTTACGTTATTACACATATACATATTCGTCGATATTCTTCATTATTTCATCATTATAAATATGTAGAATAATCAAATTCCTCATATACTATCAGCTTATTGACCACAAACATACCTCAACAGCATAATCACATCGTCGTCATAAAAATAACATCATAACACCTCAGTCAAATCTCAAAACCGTCGTAACTTTCTGCAATAATTTCAAAACCTAAAAAAAATTCTCTGCTCATTTCAATAGTGTCATCTACCTCAAACGTACTTTAAAATCATGATCCCATACCAAATACATCATTCAGAGCTCTCAAAGTATCACAGTGGCTCAGAAAAAATATGAAAAGTTCAGAAAGTACAGACGAAATACAATTTCATAAGTGTGAAGTTATCCAACTGTGTAATTGCGTAAACATCTGTCACTGACGTAGTAAAAAAAAATGTTGGTTTCTCTGTTAAATAATCAGATAGCTGTGTAATTCTGTGTTAGAGGAATATGGTACCGATGTGTAAAGTTGTATAAGCAAATACCATATTAGCTAGGTCTCCTTGTGCTTGCCAAACACATAGTTCAAAATGTAGGCGTGTACCCCCTGAGGATTAATGTGATTCTGCCCTCAGGTGTCACAGATTACAGCAATGGAATGGAATGTATCACGGAAAACCTTTGTATCATTGTAATTCAAAAATCTTTAAAAATAAATATTTTAAGTACAAAATTAATCACTCAAATACGTGTACTGTAGCGCTAAACTGTGCGTCTTGTTGTAACATAATCTCTGTGGAAGTATCGTAGTTATCGTCCTCCGAAAGCTAAGTTCTGCAGAAGTCAATGTACTTACCTCATGATAAACAAAAGTGAAATGCTTTGCATATAGATATCTTACTTATTACGCTTATTGCCATAGAAGAAAGTACTGTGCTGTAACGTATTGTTGTGCTACAGAAAAGGCTGTCTCATTGTAGCTATACCACAAAAGTTCCTACTAAAGCATGTTTTCCTTTCCAGAAGTGTTCAGAAAAACTGTGCAGATATAAAACAGAAACACCGCAAAAGCAACATTGTAAATTGTCACTCATTACTAGCGTCGTGATAAAACCGTGTAGCTGTCACATAAACTAACCACTGTGTCATTTGGCATCTCGCAGAATATATTTTAAATCCAGAATGTATTTTCAAGTAAACCAAAGTATTGCATTAAAATCTCATTAGCAGTACCAGTATATGTTCTAAGTATGTAAGCCTGATAGTCGTTACGTAATCGTGCAACTAACAAGCAAGAATGTACAAATAACTACACTGTGCCGTCTCTTCACTATAAGAATGCATTCGTAATTTCTGTTTAAAAATGTTTCCTAGGTTCTAGACTGGATAGTTAACTTCAAAACATTGTTGCATGTTAACAGTTTCTCAGTGTGGCAAATAGTACTAGTAGCGTGAAGTGAAAAGTTTTATGGCAAAGACTAAGTTAAAAAGCAGATTATCTTTCAATAAACGGTTTTACGTGCGAAATGTGGTGTAAACCTTTACTCTTCCTAGTACGCAGAGTTTCAACTTCAACGCAATTATCATGTGGTATACGTCGGATTTTGTAAGGTCCATTGTAAACTTGAAAGAATTTGTGACTCAAGTGTTTCTTCTTATGTGACAATGAATGAGCTTTAATGTGAACTTTCTGACCAATATACAATTTCTTTGCATTTGCTTTACCGTATAGTTTTCTCCTTTTGTCTGCTGCAGATTTTATATTTTTAATATCCAAATCAATTATGTCTTTGTGTCGCAGTTTACGTGTAATCAGGAAAGGTACAAGCTCTCTGATTCTGTTCGGTGGTTCTTCATTCTTCAGTGCAAGAATAGGTGGTAAAGCAGTGGAGTCATGAGGCATTTCATTCAGCACGTTTTGAAATAAGTGTAGCTATCTGTCCCAATACTGATGCTTTCTGTGACAATAAAGTCTGCAAAGCTTATTGATTTCCTTCATAATCCGTTCAGACGGTTTACAATGTGGTGAGTACAATGAAATAAAAACAGGTTTGATTTTATGGTTCCGAAGCATGTGTGACCAAACAGCAGATCTGAATTGCGGTCCGTTATCTGAAGTGACTTTACTAACGCGTCCAACTTCACGTAAGAAATTTTTAACAAAGGCCTTGGATACAGACCGTCCAGTGGCTTTACGTAACGGAGTGAAAGAAACAAATTTTGAAGTAAGTTCCACAGCAACTAGAATGTACGAAAATCCTTTAGATGTTCTGACAAAGGGTCCCAAGAGATTAACAGCAGCAAATTCTTTTAAATTAGAAGGAATGATAGGAAATAACGGAGCACGATGTGAGACAGTAGATGGTTTAGCCTTTTGACAAAGTTTACAAATAGACAAGACTCTTCGAATTCTCTTTTCCATACTGTTAAAATAACAAGTCGTCCGAAGAAAATGATAACATTTTCGTGGACCAAAATGTGCATAGCTGAAATGAATGTACCAAATGAGCTTATTAATAAAATCGTCAGGAATGCAAAGTACCCATAGCTTGTCATCAACAGTGCAGCGTTTGAACAGTATGTTGTTCCTAACCAGATAATAATGCCGAATCTGTGTGTGTGTGTCCTTTCATGCCATTTTTTTTTATGTCTTTCCAAATCAGATCTTTATCTTGTTCATGAGCAATGTCCTTTAAAGATGTGGTGATGAAGTTTTCAGAGGCGACTTTCTGAATGTAATGAAAACTGAAATTTTTCTCGAGGTTGCCTTCTGTGTTACTTTTCTCAAGCCCAGCCAGTGCGCGTGACAGTGAGTCCGCAACAAAGTTCTCCTTTCCGGGAATGTAGACTATTGTGAAGTGGAATTCTTGCAGAAACAATGCCCAACGTTTTAACCTGTCATGATTTAATTTTGAAGACATAAGAAATTGTAATGCACGATGATCACTGTATACTTTTACGTGCTTACCAGAAAGAAAGAAACGGAATTTGTTAAATGCCCAAACGATAGCTAAAGCTTCTAATTCAGTAACGCATCAATTTTTTTCAGATTTTGTTAGCACTCGGCTCGCAAAAGAAATGGTTTTCTCAACAGTAGTGTCATTTTCTGTGGCTTTTTGAAATAAATGGGCCCCAAGACCGGCTTTAGAAGAATCCGTGCTAAGGCAGAAATCTTGTGACAGATTTGGATGAGCTAGTATTGGCGCGTTAAGTGGCGATTCTTTCAAAGAATTGAAGTCCAACTCTGCTTGTTCGTCCCAGTTCCAAACAGTATTTTTCCAGTGAAAGAACAAAGTTTTGGTGTAACTAGAATTTGCATATTCAGAAAATGACGGTAAAAATTTACGAGACCTAGAAAACTGCGGACTTGTTTTTTTGTGGATGGAACTGGAATGGCTCTGATCGCTTCTTACTTTTCAGGATCTGGCTGAATGCCTTCAGAAGAAATATGATGTCCCAAAAACTTCACCTTTGTCCAACCGAATTCAGACTTTTCCAAGTTAACTGTAATTCCAGATTCTGCAAAAATATGTAACACGCTGTTGAGGATGCGATCTTTTTGTTCCCATGAGGCGTCTGCTATCATAATATCGCCCACGTATAAGGTGATGTGACGTTTTAAGAACTCAGGTAATATGGAATTTAGCCCGCGAATGAATGCTGCCGAAGAAATGTTCAAACCAAAAAGAAGTTTCCGAAACTGATAACAAACGCCGAAACAAAGGAAAGCTGTGTATTTTCTACATTCTGGATGAAGTTCGATCCGATAAAAGCTGGATCTGAGATCAGTAGAAGACAACACTTTTACATCATTAAAATTTTGAAGAAGTTCTTCCAATGTTTGCGGCCTGTCTGTTTCAGGAATGATGATGGTACTGATTTGTCTCGAATCTAGGACAAGCCTGATCGATCCATTTTTCTTCTCAACAACATGTAATGGATTGTTGTATGAACTTACTGCAGGCTCAATAATGCCCTCGTCAGGCATAGATTGTATTTCTGTTCTAACACGGTCCCTATAATGTGCCGGAATTACGTATGGTCTAACACAAAATTTAGTATGCTCACGAACATGAAATTGGTATTGAAATCCCTTGATTGTTCCTGTTTTGTGAGTAAAAACTGTGGAATGCGCTTGTAAAATCTCAAAAAGGTCCTGCTTATCAGTGTCATTACAGTTCTCAATTGTTTGTATTTTATTCTGAATTAACTCATTAGTTTCAAATATGTCGTCGATATCATCCCTGTCAATACTTGCAGAGTGATTGTTAGTGTCTAGTTCCGTAGAAAATTCCGAAATGTTGTCTAACAGAAGGTAAAGCCGATTAATTTCCTCGTCGTGGTTTGAGAGCCAATCTTCAAATTTCAAAGCTATTGACTTACCTTCTTTCTGTAAACTTATTTCAGCATTGTGAAAGTTTAAGATTGCTTTGTATTCATTCAAAAAGTCTACTCCCAGTTTAATTTCCGTCGACAATAATGGAACAACAAGAAAGTTCATAGAGAAGCTGTGGCTTTGACAAAAGAATTCTAAGTTGGTTTGTTGGCGTACATCTACACTTTTTCCAGAGATTGCTCCTTGTAATTTAATCTTACGTAACGGAAATGTGGGGCAATCGTTCGATTTGTAGCATTTACTAAAGGCTGTTTCACTAATTACTGAAATGGGACTGCCAGAGTCAAGTACTGCCGTAAATTTTACGTCATTTACTGTAATGTGAATCAAAGGTTATGCAATGTTGTTATGTTTTACGTCGTGTTCCTGGAGTAAGGTGACCCTAACGTCTTCCATTTTTACGTAATTACTAGCTACGGCAGCTGCGTCGTCAGTTTCATATGTACGTTTTGTGGCTGCCAGCGGTATGAGTCATTGCCTATTGTGTCTTCGTTGGCGTGCGTCGTTATTGGGATTTGGAGACCTAACTTCTACAAATTCACCTTGTCGAAAGGTCCCAGCCCTGTTTGAATCCAGCCAGTTCTGACGAAATTCAGGTCTGTCGTTACGATCATATCGTCTGTCGTCATGTCGGTAGATTCCATAGTTTCTTTCTTGTCCGTCACGTGGTGGAGAATGTCTCCCTGAATCGTTAACTGCGCGCTGGACCGTTGCGTCTAAAGTTACTCTGTCTCCCGTGATAATAATTGTTTTCGTTTCCATATTGTCTGTTTCTATGGTTATCTCTGTCATATTCATTACTACTGCAATGCCATCTTTCTCTCTAATTATTACTACTCTGCCAACGGTTGTCATATGGGTGGTGTCTGTTTTGGTCATGATTTGTGTTGTGAGAATAGCCTTGTCGTGTCCAGTTATTATTTCTTTCGTCGCGGAATTGCGACGGATGTGACCTGTAATTGTTGTGTTCCTGTTTTCGCATTCCGCGATTGTCAGTGTCAATTTCTAATTCTTGTAAGAGTCCCTGAAATGCTTCAATGTCGTCTTTGCAACGTCCTGCCAAAACAATATGTCGTAAATGTTCAGGTAATTTGATTAAGCAAATGCGGATGAGTCCTGAGGGGTTGTATGGGTTTGACAGGTACTGATTCTTGTGCAACATGTCTTCAAAATATTTCACAAGACTGGAAAATTCAGATTGTTCGAAATGTTTCATCATTATGATGCTATGTTTTACTCGGTCTTGTGTAGCTTGAGACCAATATGCTGAAAGGAAGGCATGATAAAATTCTCCTTCACTGTGGCAATCATAAATGACCGATCGCATTCTTACAGCTGGTTCATTCTCTAAATAGCCACGCATAAATTCTAATCTGTGCTCTAATGACCAGTTGGGAGGAAAACAATGAGAGAATTGATGAAGCCACGCTTGTGGATGAATGTCGTTGCCGGAGTTCTTAAATGTTTTAAATTCATGTGTAGTAATAAACAGCTTATAGTCAAAATCATCATGTTGGCGAGTCGCATATCGGTCTTTGTTACTTCGTTTCGGCGGTTCCATCTCAAAATTCGGTGTACCTTGCCAATTTCTTTCAAAATTTCCGAAGTAGCCCGTGTTATTATTTTGTGGCTGTTCCGCATTTCTATGTCCCTCTTCCCGTGCTGGAGCGCGAGTGTCCTCTGAAATACGTAATTCTTGTATTACCTGTGTCAGCTGATCTTGTACTTCCCGGATTTCTCTTTGGTGTTGCGTATTAATATGATTCTGATTTTGTTTGAATTTCCTAATTTGTTCGCACTCTTCTGTGTCATTAAAGACTTCCGGTTTTGTGTCATCCAGATTATCATCTACCTTCGTAGATAAATTATTTAACCGATCCGAAAGTTCAGCTACTTTCTCTGATAATGAACTAATTTCCAGCATGTGTCTTTCTGAACCGATTTTCAGAGTATCTACTGTGTCCTTTAATTTTTCCTGAGTTTTTGCAAGTTGCGTAACCAAATCGGTAGATGCAAATGAGTCAGTTTTAGCTTGCAAGGTCTCATGATTTTCATGAACAATAGTTTGCAGTTCTTTTATGGCTGCTTCGTGATTCTGTAATGCATTTTCATGCCGCGAAAAAATAGGTTGAAAATGCTCACAAATTTGTGTTTTTGCGTCATTAGAGACTTTTTTACATATAGATTCAATGCTATGTAACTCAGTAGTTAAATCCCCACGTGTTTGTTCAAGTGTTGTGTCTAACTTTTGAAGCTTTTGCTGTGTTTGTCTCTGAATATGTTCCATTATGTCTAACTTTTTAAGCTTTTGCTGTGTTTATCTCTGATTTTGTTCCATTTGTTGCATTAATTGCAATAATAATGTATTAGTGTCTGGAATCTGTTTCTCTATGCTTTTTTGCAGTGCATTTTCACCGGCAACATTCACATTTTGACAAGCAGAAAATGTGTCTTGACTCATTTGACAAACGGTGAGGACCCAAAACCTGAGTCTACAGTATTTGCAATATTGTGTTCTGTCATTTCGAATTCCTGGGGTGAGCTGTTGCCGACCGATCGATCGGTAATGCTTTCCTGTTCACTACTTGTTTCACTGTCTACACCATTATTTGACGCCCGCTCCATTTCCCTATGCACAGTTACCAAATTACTACTTCAATGTCTGTTAATTCATTACACAGTGGTGCTGGTAAGCTACGCTCGTCGTCACTATTATTTCTCAGTTTACTTTGGAGCCTAGTGTGACGTTTTTCACACGCCATTATTGTCACAATATTTCACACGATAACACAGAAAAGCACAATTTTAAGAGGAAAAATAAGAGAACACATTAACATAGCACTGAAAATAATATCTAGTTAATTGCAAGCGCAGCTGCGAAATACTTGGTGCAAATCTACATGCATGCCACAACTGTTTTACTGTACAACAATGAAAGACAGCAACTACAAAGGAGATTCTCTCTACAATTACGCGCTAGCAATAAACAATAGCTACACTAATTACACAAACTACAAGAAAAAATCTGAAGATTCCAGTGAGGTATCCTCGGCTAAGGGTGGACATATGGAACGTCCCCTTAGAAAACTTATACAAGACTGCACTTAAACTGACACACAATATTTTTAGCGCAACGCAATCTGACTTTCAAAAATCCCTACAAAAGAATGGGCCTGACTAACATTAACCTATACGTTTCACAAATCACTTACCTCACAAAAATCTTCCTTACTCGAACTACTGCAATACAGCGAGCGCCACTACTGTCAGCTAAATAAAAGATTCAAAATACTGAAGGCACTAAATACTGATAGGCATAGTTGGCAAATGAAAGATTTTGATAGAGAACAAACAATGTATTTACCTTAATAGTGTTCAAAAGTCATAATATATATATCAGTCCATGGATCCAATATTACAAATTTACTCTTTCTGCTGGACACACGTCCAGATCGTCCACTTTCAAAATTCCGCCATCTCTCTCCCCACATCTACCACTGCTGGCGGCTCACCTCCAACTTCGCAACGCTACGCGCTGTTAACAGCCAACTGCCCAACGCTACAATGGCGAGTATTACAACAATGCCAACCAGCCACAGACTGCACACAGCACATCCAGTGATTTTCATACAGAGCGCTACGTGGCGTGACCAATAAGAAAACCTAAACAGCCTACTTACATCCTTACCCCTTTGAAGTTCTTCTCAAGGTCCTTAATTTTCCGAGAGCGTTGAAGCTGGTTCGAATATATTGCTGCTGCTGGTTACAGTTACCTTGGCGCCTCCAAGCTATCCTGGGTGTTGTTCTCGCCAGCAGTCACAGCATAGCTACTCTCTCATCTGGCCGCCAATATGTCTTACCTTATACGGAGTTCTAGCTCGCTGCAGGGTGCCCACCCGACGCTATGCATGTGCGTTATCTTAACAGTACTACTTAATGAAGTTCTTTTCCCAACAGACATGATTTATTTTGAAATACTTATAAATCCATTTTTCGCCCAAGTATACACCGAATCTTGATACCGTATGGCTGACAACGATATAAGGTTATGTGATTACTAGTCACGAATGGTAACGATAGTATGTGATTTACAGGAAATATACCGTTGTTGTCACGAATTAATGAGGCACATGCAGGAGAAATATCAATTATTTTCTTTATGAACAGGAAGTGTGGCGAGTTGGGAGAATAAAACAATGCTCAGCATACGAATTGTATGCTAAAGCCATGGTACTCTCTTCGATGTAAACAAGTAATAAGTGTTGTGTTTTTAACAGGAGAAAGAAGGGCCATTTAAATTACTGTCATATACTGCTTTTCTATCTAGATCTCATATTTCTGGGTAAGATGGCAAAGACGATACGCACCTTGAATTCTGTCCATAATAAAACCCCGTTCCAGTGAAAATGTTCGTCTTGTATAAGTTTCTTTTGCCAGGATGCCACAGCTGATTCTGTGACACGGCTACTGCGTTTTAATAGGCCTGTCATCGACGAGACGTTAAGCTTTAAAGGACGATAAAGAAAATTTCTCTTTAAGAGCTTTTCCAGAGATGGACCTTTTAGCTAATGGGATTTACTTTTGTAACAGCAGAGGTTTCTCTTTACCGTTATTACATGCACCTATTGCCTTAGTATTTTAGAGTGAACGGAATGATAACGTCTGTTGTAGAAAATTGAAAAATTGCCCATATTCTAATGTGCATAACTTTTGGGCGAGTCGAATTATTCACAGCATACAGTATCATTACCACCTATATTTTAGGCAAGCAACCATGCTGAAATAAGCCTCATTAACAACACCTACATTAATTCAATTTTTCTTCGGAAAATACTGATTCGATTTACAGTGGCGTTCTGCAGACCCCCTTCTGTACATATTCCAGGACCTCTTCTTTCTCTTGACGTTCGGCGAAGTCTTTATTCCGAACAGAGAGCATTTTATCAGAAGGTAAGCAGGCTTCAGTAATTCAGTTAGGGAGTGAATCGCAGAGTCGCGAACTACTTAAGCTTTCTGCTCGACAGACTCTTAAAAATGTCGTGCTCTTCATTTATTCAGTGAGAAAGTGCCTGTGATGTAGCAGAGGAATGTTTTTGCGGAGTGCCGTATGCAGATTCGAGCGAGTCGGGAATTCGCATCACGTCGCTGCCGGGAGGAGGAATCAGGCGGAGCTGTATATAGGTCACCGCACACGGCGGGACGCAGGCGCGCTTCGCCGCACGAGTAGTGTACCAACCCGCCCCTCCAACCTCTGCTAAATGCCGCCGCCCGGAACCTGTCCTTGCTGCTCCCAGCCACTTCGTGTTCCTTCTTGTGCAGTACTGCAGCTCGAGTCTAATACGGTTCCTTATGAGTCATCAGATTGCAACGTTCCAATCCGCAGTATTTCTGACTGCTCATGGAGGATTCTTCTTGAGGACGCAGCAACAATACAATGGAGTCAGATTGGGAAATAATGACTTCCTAAATTCTGCATGAGGTTACATATGTTACTTGAAGTAGGTGAGTAGGTTTTGCGAAATAAAACCTGATTTATAATTACTGTGAATCTGCTAACTGTAAATAATGTCATAGGATAATCCTTGCGTAGTGACTTTCGCTTCTGTGGCTTTTAGATTTTTAATATTCCATCATTTGAACTGAAATGGGTATTTTATGTGTAAACTAACCTAATGGGTGGTAGAGGATATCATTTTAATTGTGTTTTACCAGTTTACACTGTGGAAGGGAAGAAGGAAGACGATAAGATTGTAACATCCCATCAACATTTAAGTCATTGGAGACGAATCACGGGCTCAGAAAGTTTGAAGGGTGGGAAGGAAATCGCCCGTGTCCTTTCAAAGGAACCATCCCGGCGTTCGCCTCTATCGACTTAGGGAAATCACAGATTACCTAAACCTGGATGGCCGGACGCGGGTTTTAACCTCCGTCCTTCCGAATGCAAGTACAGTGAGAACTGTCGAAATTCCTTGGTGACAATGACATTGTGTAACATATCTTGCCCCAACACCATCTGCAAAAGTGTTCCTGGTAACCCACACTTCTTATGATCAGACTTTCCCTAACGCTCAGAAGACTTACAAGTGCGGTTTACAACTGTTGGGCATCGCTCTTAAGGGATTGTCCTATCTCAAGACTTTGACAGCCCAGCGACGCCACTACATTCCCAAAGGCCGGGGACGCTGGAACCTGCTGTTAAGCTGCGTCCTTCATGGTGACTACGGAATGCAGAGGAAGGACACCCGGACGCATTTAAAGCCTTTTATAAGAAAAGCCTGCCATGTCCTTATGGTCCAGTCACCGCATCGATGAACATTCGATAGTTTTTCCGCTACCTAAACTGGATACCGCCTCTGTTGTTTAGTTTGCCGACAAAATAGGCTACACGAGCACTGGAATACGCGAACGGCCTTTGGGTGGAACAGGAGAGCAGTACTAAGCTCTTGGTACCGTTTTTACCCGCAGAGCAAGGAAACAGGAATGACTGGAGAGAGTGCAGGGTAAGCTGTCCCATGTGACGCACTTAAACGAGGATATAATGTCTCCTGGCTCCCAACCAACAGTCACATCTACACATCTACGTCGCCAGCCCTCCTGGATATCCTCACATGTTGAGACGAAATGAATTATCACTCCCCCCCGTCCCCAGTCCCATCTCGACCGCCCCTTTGATATTCTCAGTGAAATCGGCCCTGAGAGATTTGTATCGGTTATTTATACTCAGATGAATAAATGTGGTGGTCATTGCTCCTTAACCACGTTTTAACTACCACATTTTTGGAACACAATGTGGGGTCATTTTATTTAAATAGAGTTGTCCATCATTCTTGCTACATTTTTAATGCCTAAAGTAGGGCCATTCCATTTCATTTGAATCTATGCATTATTACATTTTTGCACCCAAATGGGGCATAATACAACTGCATTACTACATTTTTAGTACTCGAAGTGGGGCCATTACGTTTAATTTGTTACTGCACTTTATCACACTGTGAGTCACAATGTAGCCTCAGAAGCTTGTGTTACAATATAACCGACTCCCAACAACGGGCTTCTTCAGGCTATTTATAGACTCCATTATCACATTTTCACCACCCAATATGCGCTTCGGTTTTCATGCGTTCTCAGTGTATTGCTAGAGTGGGGATATCGAGGTAATTAGACATGACTGGCAAATTTAACCTCCCATAGAGGGAGACCTAGGCTTCAATACAGTGAGAAGGTGCAGATGATGTAGGTTGAGGTAGTTATGCTGATATACTTGCATGGATTGCTGCATTTGATCGTTATTCAGATAGGAACAGAAAAACAGGTCGAGAGGACATACTATCCATTCTTTCTGCAGTGCCAACCGCATAGATGGTGTGTGTGTGTGTGTGTGTGTGTGTGTGTGTGTGTGTGTGTGTGTGCGTGTGAATGTGGCTGAGTGTGTCATGAATGAACTGTGTGCAGCACACGTAGATATAGCTAGGGTACTTCGTGCGTATTGCCACAACGTTCATTTGATGTAGCCTTGCTCTTAGTTTACAACATATAGTTTGTTGCTGTGTGTTTTCGCTACGTAAGTAGTGTTGGATCTGTTGAAACCAGGGCTGACGTCCGTGTTCAGATTTTGTTATTACATTCTGAGTCGCACTACTGTTTCATGTACACAATTGTCATGCAGCTGAGGTAAAGAAAATCGATTAATATGGTAGCCGACAAGTCGTTTCAGGAGATTGGGAGGGTAGGACGGAATACAGGTCACTTCCGTGAACGATGAATCAATTTCGCTTCCACTGGGACGATTTCAGGAATATTAGCGAACACCACAAAGGATTAGGTGATCCAAAACAAGAAGCTGAGCTACATCAATTCAACCAAAGAAATGACAACTAGGTCACAGAAGTTAGGAGTTATTCGGGAGCAGAGGCTGTAAAGATACGGCCATATATAGCCAACGGTTGGGGCGAGAGGAAAGACACCTGTTATGAGAAAATTGCCAAAGCGGAAACAGAATTAAACTAAAAATTGAAGGATACCGCCACACCCATGCAGGATTCATAGAAAACTTACTGGTAACTAAACAACCCGGAGGCAAGGAAAGCTGCTCTTAACACGGAGGTTTCTTCAAAGGTCAAGAAACTTTCCTAGCGACACAGGTCATGCTTACGGGTTCACAGGTAGAGTTTCCGATGCAGAGAGTGGACTCACCGTTATCTTGATTCGGTGGAAATCGTGGTATCCACCAGAAGATCTATTTAAGGAATTTGGCCCCGTACCTCAACGTTAAAAGTGTGGTACAGGGCATTGAGCTGATTGTTGCTTGTCAAATGCCATGTGTTGAAGAATCTGCTTGGTTCAAGGCGACCATATGCGAGAGCAGTGTGAGATAGATTTCTGCAGCAAGTACCTGGCGACGTACTGTATAGTCATGACCTTCTTTGCACACTCCTGGAGGACGAAGAAAAATCTGCGACTGCTACTGTAACTGCTCGTGGTTTGGAGAGCAATTACATGCAGACTGGTTAGGGGCCAGAGGCATTAACAATTATACTCTAGTAACATCCCATACCACCTATGCGAATACGGAAGTAGCTCACCTAGAAGAACGTACTAGTACGCAGCGTGAAGCCGCAACCAAATGGCAAAACGATGAAACCATAAGCTTGTCGACTACGAATTTCGGGAACAATGTGTCCACAATAATGGAGCCTCATACGTCGGCGGATAATGTGTCAGACGCTCCAGTGTGATTTAGAGACTCGCTGAGGCGCCCTATGAAATCATAGGTTACGCCAATCCCCCACAAGTAAGATCCAATGTTGTTCCGGGATGTTAAAGGTAGATGGCTGTCAGAGAACCGTAAGTTTTCCCTTGCGTAAACGATGGAGGGGGAGACCACTGACAGTTCTCTCGGTCGCGGAGATGAGTAATATCGAGATTGGGAACTATCAACCGAATGCCTACGCTATATATGCTGGTGATCGGGTGCTTGGAGATGTTTAATGCCGACAGC